>NC_086444.1:664862352-665162352 GCF_028390025.1 Pseudophryne corroboree | reverse complement strand
TCGCATCTGCCGCTTGATGGGTACACAGGTTGTCTAATGTGTACCCAGCTTTAGGGTGGTCCTGTACATAAATATCAGTATCTACAATTTGAAGCAAACATAAATATTCTGTTCTATAGACCTCCATATATATTTAGGAATGAAGTGTACTATTGAATGGAAGCTGTACAGTTTTACACACATAGGAGTTGATTTAAAAATGAAAAGTGGTGGTGTTGCCCATAGTAACCAGATTCTAACTGTCATTTCTCTATTGTATACTAGAAAATCATAGGATCTGATTGGTTGCTATGGGCAACACCACTACTTCAGTTTTAGAAGCTTTAGTAAATCTACCCCATAATTTTATTTCAATATATTTTAATACATGAACTTACAACACATGTTTGTCATTTGGCAGTTGATATTTGATGCCAAATGTAGTTGTTGCTGACAATAAATTGGTATCATTTATATTGAGCAACACCCTTCTAAGACCATAGTATAAGCTTTGTAGCAACAGTCATTCTCTGAGTTGATGAGACAATCAGTATATACTGTACAGTATATATTAATGGGAAGTCAGTGGAGACTATGTTGAAAGGACTGAAATTCTCAATGTGTACAAATTGCTGATTTTTTGTTTGTTTCAGTTTTAGGAACAAATATTTGAAAATGGCAATGCAGGACTGACTAGCAGCTCATTGGGAATATATCTATTATGTGTTCTCATTGTATCTTTCTGTCAACAGCTATATGTGCAAGGAGGAAAATGGTCTCCAGAGGAAATATTTCAGGATCTGCAGTCTAGCATCAATATAGCCCAAAATATAAGTGCACTATGCATAGACATACCCATGGATGCTCAGCACCACATACATGTGACCGGGGCCCTGTCTAGCCTTAGAGGTGAGTCAATTAGTGTAGTACAGTACATACTCTTTCAGGGCAGCAACCACCATACTCCTATAGAAGGGATTTATAGTAAGACTGTCGAACGTGGGGTGTCCCCTTTCAAATTCGTAATGTATTTCTATTTATATAGATGAAACCACTGAGATTTGATCTATAATTCAAGAAATATATTTATAAAAGGTCAAAATTAAAATCTTTTACTTACTTATAGCCACAACAATGTATAAATATAGTATGTGTGTGATCTGGATTATATAACACAAAACTGGCATGCAAGCTATCAAGAGTGAATGAGAGGTATCAGAAAAGTAATCTTTGGAAAAGATATGTCTGATAAAAGTCTGTTGATTATTTTTTCTTTGAAATATTAAAACTGTAGAGATTACAATCAAGAAGGTTTTTCAAAATAGTTGTATCTTGCCTTATAATCTGAGTTTACAGCATATGCTTTTCAGGAGGAGAACCCATTCAAAATGTGACTGTGTTCAATGAGACTTGTTTGGTTTGGAGAAGGCCTTCCAGTTTCAAAGAGCTTTATGTGGTAAGTTAGTGGGTATTTATTTCTGTTCTAGTCTCCACTGGTTGACTTTGTATTCTGTTGTTTATACAGCGCAAGAGTTGAGGATCGGGTTTTGACCTATAGATGTTAAGTTATTCTATGATCAGACTTATAGTCAGCTATTTTAGCTGTACAGAGTGATGCAATTGAGATTCTAATTTAGTAACCATAGTACTCAGCATCTGTGGCATTAAGGGCATATCACCAGGGCGCAGCTGAGTAGAAGCCCTCCCAACATTAGAATTCCTTAAAATTAGAGATGTGTGCAGACCCCTGCATTTTGGTTTTGGTTCAAATTTGTCATCGTGTTTTCGTTTTGGCAAAACCACTTGCTGCTCCGTGTCAGTTCTATTATCCTAAACAGTGCACAGTGTATCTGTGCTCATTATTATCATTGCTGCATTGTGGTGACCACTGACCAGTATATGGTAGTACAGTACAGTAGTCCAGTGCTGTTCTCGCTGCCCAGTGTCAGTTCTGTTATCCTAAACAGTGCACAGTGTATCTGCTCATTATTATCATTGCTGCGTTGTGGTGACCACTGACCAGTATATGGTAGTACAGTACAGTAGTCCAGTGCTGTTCTCGCTGCCCAGTGTCAGTTCTATTATCTTTAACAGTGCACAGTGTATCTGCTCATTATTATCATTGCTGCATTGTGGTGACCACTGACCAGTATATAGTAGTATAGTAGTCCAGTGCTGTTCTCGCTGCCCAGCATCAGTTCTATTATCCTGAACAGTGCACAGTGTATCTGTGCTCATTATTATCATTGCTGCGTTGTGGTGACCACTGACCAGTATATGGTAGTACAGTACAGTAGTCCAGTGCTGTTCTCGCTGCCCAGTGTCAGTTCTATTATCTTTAACAGTACACAGTGTATCTGCTCATTATTATCATTGCTGCATTGTGGTGACCACTGACTAGTATATGGTAGTATAGTAGTCCAGTGCTGTTCTCGCTGCCCAGTGTCAGTTCTCTTATCCTGAACAGGGCACAGTGTATCTGTGCTCATTATTATCATTGCTTCATTGTGGTGACCACTGACCAGTATATGGTAGTATAGTACAGTAGTCCAGTGCTGTTCTCGCTGCCCAGTGTCAGTTCTATTATCCTGAACAGTGCTCAATATCTTTGCTCATTTTTATCAGTGCTGCATTGTGGTGACTAAAAGTCCAGTGTCTTGTGCTGCATCTTGCTGCTGTAGGGTGCTGTGGTAGTGTCCTGTCACTGTGCATAGGTCATCATCATTCCAGTCACAGTGGTATCTGGTATCTATCTAGTGGTATCTAATTCCAGACATTACTGCCGTCTAATTCCAGATATATTACTGGCATATAATTCCACACATTAAAAAATGGAGAACAAAAATGTGGAGGGTAAAATAGGGAAAGATCAAGATCCACTTCCACCTAGTGCTGAAGCTGCTGCCACTAGTCATGGCAGAGACGATGAAATGCCATCAACGTCGTCTGCCAAGGCCGATGCCAAATGTCATAGTAGAGAGCATGTAAAATCCAAAAAACAAAAGTTCAGTAAAATGAGCCAATAATCTAAATTAAAAGCGTCTGAGGAAAAGCGTAAACTTGTCAATATGCCATTTACGACACGGAGTGGCAAGGAACAGCTAAGGCCCTCTCCTATGTTCCTCATGACTAGTGGTTCAGCTTCACATGAGGATGGAAGCACTCATCCTCCCGCTAGAAAAATGAAAAGAGTTAAGCTGGCAAAAGCACAGCAAAGAACTATGCGTTCTTCTAAATCACAAATCCCCAAGGAGAGTCCAGTTGTGTCGGTTGCGATGCTTGACCTTCCCAACACTGGAAAGAAAGAGGTGGCTCCTTCCACCATTTGCACGCCCCCTGCAAGTGCTGGAAGGAGCACCCACAGTCCAGTTCCTGATATTCAAATTGAAGATGTCACTGTTGAAGTACACCAGGATGAGGATATGGGTGTTGCTGGCGCTGAGGAGGAAATTGACCAGGAGGATTCTGATGGAGAGGTGGTTTGTTTAAGTCAGGCACCCGGGGAGACATCTGTTGTCCGTGGGATGAATAAGGCCATTGACATGCCTGGTCAAAATACCAAAAAAATCACCTCTTCGGTGTGGAATTATTTCAACAGAAATGCAGACAACTGGTGTCAAGCTGTGTGTTGCCTTTGTCAAGCTGTAATAAGTAGGGGTAAGGACGTTAACCACCTAGGAACATCCTCCCTTATACATCACCTGGAGCGCATTCATCAGAAGTCATTGACAAGTTCAAAAACTTTGGGTGACAGCGGAAGCAGACCACTGACAACTAAATCCCTTCCTCTTGTACCCAAGCTCCTGCAAACCACACAACCAACTCCCTCAGTGTCAATTTCCTCCTTTGACAGGAACGCCAATAGTCCTGCAGGCCATGTCACTGGCAAGTCTGACGAGTCCTTTCCTGACTGGGATTCCTCCGATGGATCCTTGAGTGTAACGCATACTGCTCCTGGCTATGCTGCTGTTGTTGCTGGGAGTCGATCATCATCCCTGAGGGGAAGTCGGAAGACCACTTGTACTACTTCCAGTAAGCAATTGACTGTCCAAAAGTCCTTTGCGAGGAAGATGAAATATCACAGCAGTCATCCTGTTGCAAAGCGGATAACTCAAGCCTTGACAACTGTGTTGGTGTTAGACGTGCGTCCCGTATCCGCTGTTAGTTCACAGGAACTTAGAGAATTTCTTGAGATAGTGTGTCCCCGGTACCAAATACCATCTAGGTTCCACTTTTCTAAGCAGGCGATACCGAGAATGTACACAGACGTCAGAAAAAGAGTCACCAGTATCCTAAAAAATGCAGTTATTCCCAATGTCCACTTAACCACGAACATGTGGACAAGTGGAGCAGGGCAGACTAAGGACTATATGACTGTGACAGCCCACTGGGTAGATGTATTGCCTCCCGCAGCAACAACAGCGGCGGCACCAGTAGCAGCATCTCGCAAACGCCAACTCGTTCCTAGGCATGCTACGCCTTGTATCACCACTTTCCATAAGAGGCACACAGCTGACAACCTCTTACGGAAACTGAGGAACATCATCGCAGATTGGCTTACCCCAATTGGACTCTCCTGGGGATTTGTGACATCGGACAACGCCACCAATATTGTGCGTGCATTACATTACAAATTCCAGCACGTCCCATGTTTTGCACATACAATGAATTTGGTGGTGCAGAATTTTTTTAAAAAACGACAGGGGCGTGCAAGAGATGCTGTCGGTGGCCCGAAGAATTGCGGGCCACTTTCAGCATTCAGCCACCGCGTGCCGAGGACTGGAACACCAGCAAACACTCCTGAACATGCCCCGCCATCAGCTGAAGCAAGAGGTGGTAACGAGGTGGAATTCAACCCTCTATATGCTTCAGAGGATGGAGGAGCAGCAAAAGGCCATTCAAGCCTATACGTCTGCCTACGATATAGGCAAAGGAGGGGGAATGCACCTGACTCAAGCGCAGTGGAGAATGATTTCAACGTTGTGCAAGGTTCTGCAACCCTTTGAACTTGCCACACGTGAAGTCAGTTCAGACACTGCCAGCCTGAGTCAGGTCATTCCCCTCATCAGGCTTTTGCAGAAGCAGCTGGAGAGATTGAAGGAGGAGCTAAAACGGAGCGATTCCGCTAGGCATGTGGGACTTGTGGATGGAGCCCTTCATTTGCTTAACCAGGATTCACAGGTGGTCAATCTGTTGAAATCAGAGCACTACATTTTGGCCACCGTGCTCGATCCTAAGTTTAAAGCCTACATGTATTGTAAGTCTGCATAGGTTCAAAGACCTGCTGGTGAGACAATTTTCAAGTCAAGCGGAACGTGACCCGCCAACAGCTTCTCCTTCATTTTCTACCACCACTGGAGCTGCAAGGAAAAGGATCAAATTTCCAAAACCACCCGCTGGCGGTGATGCAGGGCAGTCAGGAGCGATAGCTGACATCTGGTCCGGACTGAAGGACCTGCCAACGATTACTGACATGTCGTCTACTGTCACTGCATATGATTCTGTCGAATGGTGGAGGATTATATGAGTGACAGCATCCAAGTAGGCATGTCAGACAGTCCGTACGTATACTGGCAGGAAAAAGAGGCAATTTGGAGGCCCTTGCACAAACTGGCTTTATTTTACCTAAGTTGCCCCCCCTCCAGTGTGTACTCCGAAAGAGTGTTTAGTGCAGCCGCTCACCTTGTCAGCGATCGGCATACGAGGTTACTTCCACAAAATGTGGAGAAGATGATGTTCATCAAAATTAATTATAATCAATTCCTCCGTGGAGACATTTACCAGCAATTGCCTCCAGAAAGTACACAGGGACCTGTGATGATGGATTCCAGTGGGGACGGATTAATACTCTGTGAGGAGGGGGATATACGCAGTGAAAGGGGTGAGGAATCGGACGATGAGGAGGAGGTGTACACCTTGCCTCTGTAGAGGCAGTTTGTGCAAGGAGAGATTGATTGCTTCTTTTTTGGTGGGGGCCCAAACCAACCAGTCATTTCAGTCACAGTTGTGTGGCAGACCATGCCGCTGAAATTATGGGTTCGTTAAAGTGTGCATGTCCTGTTTATACAACATAAGGGTGGGTGGGAGGGCCCAAGGACAATTCCATCTTGCGCCTCTTTTTTTTTTTATCTTTGCATCATGTGATGTTTGTGGCCAATTTTTTTAAGTGCCATCCTGTCTGACACTGCAGTGCCACTCCTAGATGGGCCAGGTCAGGTGTTTGTGCCGGCCACTTAGGTCGCTTAGCTAAGTCATCCAGCGACCTCGGTGCAAATTTTAGGACTAAAAATAAGATTGTGAGGTGTGAGGTGTTCCGAATAGACTGGAAATGAGTGGAAATTATGGTTATTGAGGTTAACAATACTATGGGATCAAAATTACCCCCAAATTCTATGATTTAAGCTGTTTTTGAGGGGTTTTTGAAAGAAAAAAAAAACCCAGAATCCGACAAAAAAATTTAAGGGAGGTTTTGCCAAAACGCGTCCGAATCCAAAACACGGCCGCGGAACTGAATCCAAAACCAAAACACAAAACCAGAAAAATGTCCGGTGCACATCTCTAGGTCAAATATTCAAAACATACAGTAAATAAATAAATAAATTAATTAATTAATTAATTAATAAAAGGATTAACCACCTGACTTCATAGTACATAATTGCTGCAAACATTGCACCTTTTGAGTATTTGTGATGCAACTACCACTAGCCATTTTTTGCACTGATATTCTTGTATCAATAATTTTGGTAATTTTACAATTTTGTGTGTGATGTCTAATATATTAATATTAAAATGTACTCTTCTCATTTGCTATACTGAATACCTGTTTTAACATGGTGGAGCTATTTCTGTAGGTATTTCTTCCTCTACCTCAATGGACTGTCACCTGTCACATTTCTGCAAAACTATATTTTCAATAATTAGCTGATGTGGAAGTCAAATAGCATACCAAAGAGTGGAGTCTGTGGAGGCCATGTGAGGGAAATATCATTAAATGAGAACTGAAAATAGATGGTGGGAATGTATTGTAGAAATATAGTGGACTTAATTACATAGAGAATTCAAATCAGTAAGATAAAAGTATCAACTTGACACTAAATTATTGTAACATTGAACTATGTTATGTGAAAACATAACTGCCAGAAGCAATATGTCATCTCCATGATAGATAGCGGGGCCATAACTACGTGTGTGCCAGGTGTGCCTGGCACACAGCGCAGTTGCCCTGAGGGCGCAACAGACAGTGGCATGTAATGAGTCAAATTGACTCATTACATGCCGCCTCTGCTGTGTGCGCCGCGCTGGGGAGGAGAGCTGCAGCGGAGAAGGAGGAGGAGGGAGGGGGACTGGAGCCGCAGTAGCGCTATGTAATTGGTATTAGCGCCGCTGCAGCAGTCCCCTCTCCTTCCATATTGGCTGCCCGGTGCTGCTGTGAATGCTGGGATGTGGTTCCTTCATCCCAGCATTCACAGCGGCGTCGGGCAGCCAATACGGAAGGAGAGGGGACTGCTGCAGCGGCGCCTCTACCAATTACATAGCGCTGCTGCGGGTCCAGTCCCCCTCCCTTCTCCTCCTTCTCTTATGCCTGCACCGAGGGATCTGCCAGCACGATGAGCGATGGTCTCTCTCTCTCTCTCTCTCTCTCTCTCTCTCTCTCTCTCTCTCTCTCTCTCTATCTTTCTCTCTCTCTCTCTCTCTATTTCTCTATCTATTCTGAAAAAGGGGGACGCTGTCTGCCGTAATGTGTAAAAAGGGGACGCTGTCTGCCGTAATGTGTAAAAACGGGGAACGCTGTCTGCCGTAATGTGTAAAAAGGGGACGCTGTCTGCCGTAATATGTAAAAAGGGGACGCTGTCTGCCATAATGTGTAAAAAGGGGTACGCTGTCTGCCATAATGTGTAAAAAGAGGATGCTGTCTGTCATAATGTGTAAAAAGGGGGACCGTCTGCTGTAATGTGTAAAAGGGGCTCTACCTGGTGTAATGGCGCTACTGTGCAGCGTAATTTGAATAATGGAGACTATTGTGCACCGTAGTATGAATTGGTCTTATTTTGTGGCCACGCCCCTTCCCTGTGAAGCCACACCCCTATGTATTTTTTGCCTACGGCGCACACTGCCCCCTATCTTGCATGGGGGGGGGGCGCCAATGCCGTTTCTTGCAGACAGCGCTAAAATGCCTAGTGACGGCACTGATAGATAGCTTCAACAATATGAAATTGTTGATAACTTTGATACTGTAAAATGGAAGCTATTGTTGAGTTGATCCGATCTCAGTACAGATTTTTGAGAATGCTGAGCTCTCAGTCGGCAGGATGCAGTAAGCTGCATGTATTAATGTGTTATTATATGGTGGGCACCTGTCCCCTGTGGGCACCACTCTGGACGGCACCAGACATTGCAACAGCTAGTGATAAGCATCAGTAGTAGTGCATGTAATAATGATCAGTGGCCAGAAAGAAGGGATTATGTATTACCTCTGTGGATTTTCTCTCATGTGTGAGATTTCAATGTTTGGACCATGAGTAAGAACCTAGTGCAGTAAAACAAAGGTTCTCAGTACCTCATGGAGGCTTTCCAAACACCATACAGATAAATGCCCCAGACAGTTTTTTTTTATACCATAAACTGCTACTCCCCCTCAAAGACAGGCAAGCAAAATTCCCATACTGCCACCTTAAGGGAGTTCCTCACAGCTGCTCTGCTTGATCAGTCACATGCCTTCAGGTGCACCAGACTGCAGGGGAGAAATGCACTGAAGTCAATCAAGCATGATTTACATGACTTTATCAGCTAAACATCTTTGGTTCCTCTGTAGCACATTGCTTCTATTGCTCATATCTATCTATCTATCTATCTATCTATCTATCTATCTATCTATCTATCTATCTATCTATCTATCTATCTATCTCTCTATCTATCATATACAGTATGTATGTGTGTGTATATATATATATATATATATATATATATATATATATATATATGTATGTATAAAACTATAACTATATGTACAGGACAGGCATTCCATACCAGGTCACAAACAACAGATAGCCCAAATATTCAGTGTATCTGGTAGCACTCACTGGACTTCAAAATAAAGATTCCAAAATACTATTTAGTAGTTCAGTGTTGGAGTCTTATAGGCCCTACACACTGGCCGATATTCCTCAAAGATATGAACAATCTCGTTCATTATTGAACGAGTTAACGTTCATATCTTTGAGTGTGGAGTCACCAGCGATGAACGATGCGCGGCCCCGTGCTCGTTCATCGCTGGTGCACCGTCAGCTGTACATGCAGGCCAATATGGACGATCTCGTCCATACTTGCCTGCACTTCAATGGAGCCGGGTGACGGGGGGAGTGAAGAAACTGTGGTTCTTTATATGTGTAGGGCCCATTACTTTTAAAGACCCGTGAATGTTGCCAGGTGCAATATATATATATATATATATATATATATATATATATATAGAGAGAGAGAGAGAGCATTGCAAAGGATTTTTTTCCTGTGGGGATTGAAACGTTGAAACTACTGACCTGGGTGTCCGTGAGTCTTTTTTTGAAGAAATATGTCTTTGAGTGCCGCACCTTTGCAATGCTCTATCAATTTATTGTGAGGGCACCAAGACTGGTTACATGTATTAGGTGGAGTGCCGGGTTTTATGTGTTTTTATATATATATATATATATATATATATATATACGCACACACACACACACTATATAGGGTTACAAAGTATATGCTGCTACATGTTTGTATACTGCCCACATGAACCATCCCGCCCATTTACCTCACTGAATGTCACTTCTGTGGATCATATATGCCTACGTAACCTTATCCAACACCCACCCCTACAACCCATAACAGTGGACATAGAGCCGAATATAAACTTTAATATCTTACCCTAATAGACATAGTGACACACACGCACAGCGCTGCCTTGCAGGGCGCTCTCTCGCCTCTCCTGCTCTGTGATGGCGCGGATGCTGTCTGCTGTCCATCTTCCCCCCTCAGTGGCCAAGGTGATTGGCATCCCCTGTGGAGCCAGCGCTGGGTGCCCTCATCTTAGACCATGTCACATGTGGGCAGGAGCACCAATGGAGTAAGGCAGGAATCTGCATCATCGCTGAGCGGCCAATCATCTGAGACTCATGGATATAAAAATCCTTCAGAGGCACTGCCTGATTGTCAGCACTTTGTTGTCTGTAGACTCGCTGAGACCTCTTCTGAGAATCTCTCTGGCTAGCATTCTGTCTGTTAACTCAAGTGTAGATGTCATCTTTAGCACTCACTGACTTCCACCAGCAATAGCTGGTACTGCACATCCCAGTGTTCCTGCAATAGGTGGTACTGCAACATCCCAGTGTTTCTGCAATAGATGGTACTGCAACATCCCAGTGTTCCTGCAATAGCTGGTACTGTCCATCCCAGTGTTCCTGATATAGCTGGTACCGTCCATCCCAGTGTTCCTGTTATAGCTGGTACTGTCCATCCCAGCATTTTTTATATAGCTGGTACTGCAACATCCCAGTGTTCCTGCAATAGCTGGTACTGCAACATCCCAGTGTTCCTTCAGTAACTGGTACGGCACATCCCATTGTTCCTACAATAGCTGGTATTGCAACATCCCAGTGTTCCTACAATAGCTGGTACTGCAACATCCCAGTGTTCCTACAATAGCTGGTACTGCAACATCCCAGTGTTCCTGCAATATCAGGTACTGCAACATCCCAGTGTTCCTGCAATAACTAGTATTGCACATCCCAGCGTTCCTGTTATAGCAGGTATTGTCCATCCCAGCATTCCTGTTATAGCTGGTACTGTCCATTCCAGCGTTCCTGTTATAGCTGGTACAATCCATCTCACCGTTCCTGATATAGCTAGAACTGTCCATCCCAGCAACCCTGACATAGCTGGTACTGCTCTGCAATCCTGACATAGCTGGTACTGCTCTGTATTCCAGCACCATAGTAACCACAGAGCTACTTGTTCTCTCTTTGTTCATCCATCCTGCATGAAGAAAAGTTATATTTCCAACCTAGTTTCCAACCCAGCCTTCTGCACTTCACTACCGTGGCAACTCCTAGGCTGAACCCTGAAACTAACCCAAACCTGACACATAGTGGTAAATTTACTAAGGTGGGAGTTTTTTAGAACTGGTGATGTTGCTCATAGCAACCAGTCAGATTCTACCTTACATTTATATAGCTGCTTCTAGAAGAAAATAGATAGATTCTGATAGGTTGCTATGGGCAACATCACCAGTTCTACAAAAAACTCCCACCTTAGTAAATTTACCCCATAATTTGTGGTGCTACATAAAGACAAGACAGAGGGGGTCATTTCGACCCGATCGCTCGTAGCAGTTTGTCGCAGCGCAGAGATTGGGTTGGAACTGCGCATGCGCTGGTGCCGCAGTGCGCCAGCGCATGGCAGCTTTCGTTACCTAGCGATCGCCTCTGAGACAGAGGTGGTCGCTAGGCGGGAGGGGGCTGAACGGCGGCGTTAAGCGGGAGCGAAGAGCTACTCCTGGCCAGCCGCAGGAGCTGCGCTGGCCGGGAGTTACTCCTCAAATACAAAGGCATCGCCTCTGTGCGATCGTAATGTGATTGACAGGAAGTGGGTGTTTCTCGGCGGAAACAGGCCGTTTTATGGGTGTGTGCGAAAAAACGCTACCGTTTCTGGGAAAAACGCGGGAGTGGCTGGAGAAACGGAGGAGTGTCTGGGCGAACGCTGGGTGTGTTTGTGACGTCAAACCAGGAACGACAAACACTGAACTGATTGCAGATGCCGAGTAAGTGTGGAGCTACTCAGAAACTGCTAAGAAGTGTCTATTCGCTATTTTGCTAATCTTTCGTTCGCAATTTTGATAAGCTAAGATTCACTCCCAGTAGGCGGCGGCTTAGCGTGTGCAAAGCTGCTAAAAGCAGCTTGCGAGCGAACAACTCGGAATGACCCCCAATATAAGGACCACAAATTCCCAGCCATGGTTGATTTATTTTGAAGAAGAAAAAAAAAAACATTTTAAAATGCCATTGTTTCTAAAATGTATATAAATATATGTAACATAAATATATATATATATATATATATATATATATAAAATGTGGTGAGGATATGATGATTTTTGTCTGTATGTACAGTAATCCTCACATCTTAGTCCACACTAGCAACTCCTGGGGGTAAATTTACTAATGGGCATGTTGGATGGTGGTTTGAACCGTCCTGGCCATCAATTTACTATTCAGTGGTTTGGAGGGTTATTGTGATTGTAAAACAGCTATGGGTCAACTATTACGCCATTTTGACTGCCGTATTACATCCGGACCAAACACTGGACTTTACCATCTGCAGTTCAATTGAGACAACCAATTCCTGACTAAGGAACACCATCTACCCTATCTTCACAAAGAGGACACCGTGCTAAATGAGGATCCCGAATCTGGCTGATTCTAAGCAAGAACATCAGTGACATTCTCAAAGGGACTACACCTCTAGCGGTTTTGGGTAAAGTGCTTTGGTGTGACTGCGCCGTCAGTCTGTCTCCATCTGCTAAATTTCCAGGTTTCTAAATCAGGAACGGATGTTAATGTGTCAGGCAGTCATTATTTTCATCAGACCCATATGAATTGTTTTTAATTGTTTCAATAAGTGTATGGATGTGTATCCATTTTTTATATAAAGGCCGTTATTATCATTATTATCTTTTATTAAATTGTAAAATCAATTTATCACTCAATCCTTCTCATTATTAATTGTTTATAACATTTCTCTTAGCGCTGCTATCTTTTTCTTGTATTTTATGGCTGTGCCATAACTTACATACTCTCCTGGAGAGTGAGAAATTGGTTGCAATGGGCACAAGGGAGGTTTTAGATAGGAGTGGACCCACGTGCATGATCCAGTCGGGCCCCCTCTCTTTCAGCGCAGGAGACTCTGGCTTTGTGTGGGGGCGGGGGAACGGCCAGACCAGAAAGTCGGAGACTGCGCTGCGCGCGGCCTTCCCGGCTCTGTGTGTGACAGGACTGGCCTACCAGCCCATTGGCCCTTCTGGCATTTTCCAGAAGTGCCCGAAGAGCCCTAAGTCTGATCAACTGTTCACTTGTCCAGCTCACACTTGAATTAAACAAGAATTCTTATCATTCCACCCATTAACCATTTGTAGCAGTGACGTGCGGTGAGGTCAGTGACTGGTGAAGCACTGGCTAATTGTGGCGGCAGCTGTAACGCTATCTCCCCCCCCCCCAAAAAAAAAAGCATTGCAAAACCAGCACCCGGCTGAACCAGCCAGGGCTGATAATGCCATAGCAGGGGAGGCACTCAGTATGGGGTCCCCCTGCCATAACATTAAACATCCCCCCAAACCAGTCAGCTCAGGGCTGGAATTCCTCAGAAAGTGGGGACCCCAAAAATTTAAATAGGGTCCCCCCTCCTGAGCAACAACTATGCCCCGCACCTCTGGTGGCAGAGGGTACGGGGTTCGTGACATACTAATACTGTTCTTTACAGGCGGCATACAGGTCCCAGCATGCCGGCACTTGAAGAACCACAAGTGCCAGCATGCCCGGACATTGGCACCTGTAGTCCGCCTGTAAAGAAAATATTAAAATAAAAACACAACACTTAATGTTTAAATAGTTTTTCTCTGACGTCCTAGTGGATGCTGGGGACTCCGTAAGGACCATGGGGAATAGACGGGCTCCGCAGGAGACTGGGCACTCTATAGAAAGATTTAGGACTATCTGGTGTGCACTGGCTCCTCCCCCTATGACCCTCCTCCAAGCCTCAGTTAGATTTCTGTGCCCGGCTGAGCTGGATGCACACTAGGGGCTCTCCTGAGCTCCTAGAAGAAAGTATAGTTTAGGTTTTTTTATTTTCAGTGAGACCTGCTGGCAACAGGCTCACTGCAACGAAGGACTAAGGGGAGAAGAAGCGAACCTACCTAAGTGGTGGTAGCTTGGGCTTCTTAGGCTACTGGACACCATTAGCTCCAGAGGGATCGAACACAGGACCCGACCTCGTCGTCCGTTCCCGGAGCCGCGCCGCCGTCCCCCTTACAGAGCCAGAAACAAGAAGGTGGTCCGGAAAATCGGCGGCTGAAGACTTCTGTCTTCTCCAAGGTAGCGCACAGCACTGCAGCTGTGCGCCATTGCTCCTCATGCACACCACACACTGCGGTCACTGATGGGTGCAGGGCGCTAGGGGGGGGGCGCCCTGAGCAGCAATAGTAACACCTTGGCTGGCAAAACTAACACCATATATAGCCCCAGAGGCTATATAGGTGTATATTAACCCCTGCCAGAAACGATAAAATAGCGGGAGAAAGCCCGCCGAAAAAGGGGCGGAGCCAACTCCCTCAGCACACTGGCACCATTTTTCCCTCACAGCACCGCTGGAAGGAAGCTCCCTGGCTCTCCCCTGCAGTCCTGCACTACAGAAAGGGTAAAAAAGAGAGGGAGGGCACAATTTAGGCGCAGTATATATATATTATAGGCAGCTATAGGGGAAAACACTCTGTATAGTGATATCCCTGTGTTATATAGCGCCCTGGTGTGTGCTGGCATACTCTCCCTCTGTCTCCCCAAAGGGCTTTGTGGGGTCCTGTCCTCTGTAAGAGCATTCCCTGTGTGTCTGCTGTGTGTCGGTACTGTTGTGTCGACATGTATGATGAGGATAATGATGTGGAGGTGGAGCAAATGCCTGTGAATGTGATGTCACCCCCTGCGGGGTCGACACCAGTGTGGATGGACTTATGGAAGGAATTACGTGACAGTGTCAGCTCCTTACATAAAAGGTTTGACGACATAGGACAGCCGGCTACTCAGCTTGTGCCTGTGCAAGCATCTCAAATGTCATCAGGGGCTATAAAACGCCCGCTACCTCAGATGACAGATACAGACGTCGACACGGATACCGACTCCAGTGTCGACGATGATGAGACGAGTGTACCCTCCAATAGATCCACCCGTTATATGATTGAGGCTATGAAAAATGTATTACACATTTCTGATGATACCCCAGGTACCACAAAAAAGGGTATTATGTTTGGTGAGAAAAAACTACCAGTAGTTTTTCCTGCATCTGACGAATTAAATGAGGTGTGTGAGGAAGCGTGGACTTCCCCAGAGAAGAAATTGATCATTTCTAAACGGTTAATGGCTGCGTACCCTTTCCCGCCAGAGGATAGGTCACGCTGGGAAACACCCCCTAGGGTAGATAAAGCGCTGACACGCTTATCAAAGAAGGTGGCACTACCGTCTCCGGATACGGCCGCCCTAAAAGAACCTGCTGATAGAAAGCAGGAAAGTACCCTAAAAGCTATATACACACACACTGGCATTATATTGAGACCTGCTATTGCATCAGCTTGGATGTGCAGTGCTGCAGCTGCGTGGTCAGACTCCCTGTCGGAAAACATTGATACCATGGATAGGGACAATATTTTGCTAACGATTGACCATATAAAAGACGCGATCTTATACATGCGTGATGCACAGAGGGATATTTGCCGGCTGGCATCAAAAATAAGCGCTATGTCCATTGCCGCCAGACGGGGGTTATGGACTAGGCAATGGTCAGGTGATGCCGATTCCAAGTGGCACATGGAAGTTTTACCCTATAAAGGGGTTGAACTTTTTGGGGAAGGTCTTTCAGACCTCGTTTCCACAGCTACTGCTGGGAAATCGACTTTTTTGCCACAGGCTACCCCACAGCAAAAGAAAGCACCGTATTATCAGGTACAGTCCTTTCGGCCCCAGAAAACTAAGCGGGCTAGAGGCTCATCCTTTCTGCCGAGGAGCAGAGGAAGGGGGAAAAAGCTGCAGCACACAGCTAGTTCCCAAGAGCAGAAGTCCTCCCCTGCGTCCGGTAAGTCCACAGCATGACGCTGGGGCTGCTCAGGCGGAATCGGGAACGGTGGGGGCACGTCTCAGGTTTTTCAGCACACAGTGGGCTCTCTCACAAGTGGATCCCTGGGTCCTTCAAGTAGTATCTCAGGGGTACAGGCTGGAATTCGAGACATCTCCCCCCGGCCGTTTCCTAAAATCTGCCTTGCCGGCAACTCCCTCTGCCAGGGAGGCAGTGTTGGTGGCTATTCAAAAACTGTATTCACAGAAAGTGATTGTCAAGGTACCCCTCCTTCAGCAAGGAAAGGGTTACTACTCCACAATGTTTGTGGTACCGAAACCGGACGGTTCGGTGAGACCCATCTTAAATTTAAAAGCCTTGAACACTTATATCAAAAGGTTCAAGTTCAAGATGGAATCGCTCAGGGCGGTTATTGCGAGCCTGGAGGAGGGGGATTACATGGTATCCCTGGACATCAAGGATGCGTACCTGCATGTCCCCATTTACCCTCCGCACCAGGAGTACCTCAGATTTATGGTACAGGACTGTCACTATCAGTTCCAGACGCTGCCGTTTGGGTTATCCACTGCACCGAGGGTCTTTACCAAGGTAATGGCCGAAATGATGATACTCCTTCGCAAGAAGGGAGTTTTAATTATCCCGTACTTGGACGATCTCCTGATAAAGGCGAGGTCCAAAGAACAGTTGATAGTGGGGGTGGCACTTTCTCAGGAAGTGCTACAACAGCACGGCTGGATTCTCAATATTCCAAAGTCACAGCTGGTCCCGACGACACGTCTTCTGTTCCTGGGAATGATTCTGGACACAGACCAGAAAAGAGTGTTTCGTCCACTGGAAAAAGCAGAGGAATTGTCATCTCTGGTCAGAGACATCCTAAAACCAGGAAAAGTGTCGGTACATCAATGCACACGAGTCCTGGGAAAAATGGTAGCTTCGTACGAAGCAATTCCATTCGGAAGGTTCCACGCAAGGACGTTCCAGTGGGACCTGTTGGACAAATGGTCCGGGTCCTATCTCCAGATGCAACAGCGGATAACCCTATTGGCCAGAACCAGGGTGTCGATGCTGTGGTGGCTGCAGAGGGCTCATCTACTAGAGGGCCGCAGATTCGGAATACAGGACTGGGTCCTGGTGACCACGGATGCCAGCCTTCGGGGCTGGGGGGCAGTCACAAAGGGAAGAAATTTCCAAGGACTGTGGTCAAATCAGGAGATTTCTCTCCACATAAATATCCTGGAGCTAAGGGCCATTTACAATGCCCTACGCCAGGCAAGACCCCTGCTTCAAAACCAGCCGGTACTGATCCAGTCAGACAACATCACGGCGGTCGCCCATTTAAACAGACAGGGCGGCACGAGAAGCAGGATGGCGATGGCAGAAGCCACAAGGATTCTTAGATGGGCAGAGAATCATGTGTTAGCACTGACGGCAGTGTTCATTCCGGGAGTGGACAACTGGGAAGCAGACTTCCTCAGCAGGCACGACCTCCACCCGGGAGAATGGGGACTTCATCCAGAAGTCTTCCAAATAAATGCTGGTCAACTGGTGGGAAAAACCACAGGTAGACATGATGGCGTCCCGCCTCAACAAGAAGTTGAAAAGATATTGCGCCCGGTCAAGAGACCCTCAGGCGATAGCGGTGGACGCTCTAGTGACACCATGGGTGTACCAGTCGGTTTATGTGTTTCCTCCTCTACCTCTCATACCCAAGGTACTGAGAATAATAAGAAGGCGAGGAGTGAAAACCATACTCGTGGTTCCGGATTGGCCAAGAAGAGCTTGGTACCCGGAACTTCAAGAGATGCTTACAGAGGACCCTTGGCCTCTGCCGCTCAGACAAGACCTGCTGCAGCAGGGACCCTGTCTGTTCCAAGACTTACCGCGGCTGCGTTTGACGGCATGGCGGTTGAACACCGGATCCTGAAGGAAAAGGGTATTCCGGAGGAAGTCATCCCTACCCTGATCAAAGCCAGGAATGATGTCACCGCAAGACATTATCACCGCATTTGGCGAAAATATGTTGCTTGGTGTGAGGCCATGAAGGCCCCGACGGAGGAATTTCACCTGGGTCGATTCCTGCACTTCCTGCAAGCAGGGGTGACGTTGGGCCTCAAATTGGGGTCCATAAAGGTCCAGATTTCGGCTCTGTCGATTTTCTTCCAAAAAGAACTGGCTTCACTGCCTGAAGTTCAGACTTTTGTCAAAGGAGTACTGCATATTCAGCCTCCTTTTGTGCCCCCAGTGGCACCTTGGGATCTCAATGTGGTTTTGGCATTCCTGAAATCACATTGGTTCGAACCACTTAAGACTGTGGATTTAAAATATCTCACGTGGAAAGTGGTCATGCTGTTGGCCCTGGCGTCAGCCAGGCGGGTTTCAGAATTGGCGGCTTTGTCTTGTAAAAGCCCTTATCTGATTTTCCATATGGATAGGGCAGAATTGAGGGCTCGTCCTCAGTTTCTCCCAAAAGTGGTCTCAGCTTTTCACTTGAACCAACCTATTGTGGTGCCTGCGGCTACTAGGGACTTGGAGGATTCCAAGTTGCTGGACGTAGTCAGGGCCCTAAAAATTTATATTTCCAGGACGGCTGGAGTCAGCAAGACTGACTCGCTGTTTGTCCTGTATGCACCCACCAAGCTGGGTGCTCCTGCTTCTAAGCAGTCTATTGCGCGCTGGATTTGTAGCACTATTCAGCTGGCGCATTCTGCGGTAGGCTTACCGCAGCCTAAATCTGTAAAAGCCCATTCCACACGGAAGGTGGGCTCATCTTGGGCGGCTGCCCGAGGGGTCTCGGCTTTACAACTTTGCCGAGCAGCTACTTGGTCGGGGGCAAACACGTTTGCAAAATTCTACAAATTTGATACCCTGGCTGAGGAGGACCTGGAATTCTCTCATTCGGTGCTGCAGAGTCATCCGCACTCTCCCGCCCGTTTGGGAGCTTTGGTATAATCCCCATGGTCCTTACGGAGTCCCCAGCATCCACTAGGACGTCAGAGAAAATAAGAATTTACTCACCGGTTAGAATTACTCGTAGTCCGTAGTGGATGCTGGGCGCCCATCCCAAGTGTGGATTGTCTGCAATACCTGTACATAGTTATTGTTACAAAAATCGGGTTTTATTATTATTTATTTATTATTATTATTATTTAATATTTTATTATTTTATTATTTTATATATTATTATTTATTATTATTTAATATTGTTACAAAAATCTCTTCAGAGGCTCCATTTGTTATCATACTGTTAACCGGGGTTCCTATCACGTGTTATATGGTGTGATTGGTGTGGCTGGTATGAGTCTTACCCGGGATTCAAAAATCCTTCCTTATTGTGTCAGCTCTTCCGGGCACAGTTCCTAACTGAGGCTTGGAGGAGGGTCATAGGGGGAGGAGCCAGTGCACACCAGATAGTCCTAAATCTTTCTATAGAGTGCCCAGTCTCCTGCGGAGCCCGTCTATTCCCCATGGTCCTTACGGAGTCCCCAGCATCCACTACGGACTACGAGAAATAGAATTACCGGTGAGTAAATTCTTATTATTATGCTGCATCTGCACCTCGGGGCGGTGGCCTTTAAGCTCTTTTTCATGGTCGCCACCTCCCCAGGGCTTTCGGCGTCTTCTATCTTCGGGAGCTCTTGCCTGCTCCCTCCCTGCGGCCAGACTGACTGCCGCTGCCTTGTCGCTGGCTTATATAAGCCAGTTGAGGGGGCGGGGCGATGACGTGGCGAGCCATGATTGGCTGGCAGGGACTGGATCCTCTCGGATCCAGGTCTGCTGTCAGCCACAGTTTCTAAGCCAGATCCCGCCGCCACAACCCCCGCCCTGTCTCGCCGCCGCATGTGGATCCGCTGATCCAATCGAATCCGCGGGACTGACAGGGGTGTGCTTTCAGTTGGGCTGAATGCACGCTCCTGTCATTGAGGCACATATACTGGTGCCGATTCCCTGTACTTTTTCAATGGGCTTTTACAGCCAATGGCTTGGCCCTGCCAACCCTCCGCTTCCCGAATTTTAGTATTAGCAGCGGGAGGCACCTCTCCCATTGAGCCCATCCCCAAATGCAGGTATTTTCTAGGGTAGAAAATTATTTGAATAGTAAAAGAAGATATCTATATCACAGGATATGTGTTATAAATATCTTCTATGTATTATTTCTCTTACATCCTAGAGGATGCTGGGGTCCACATTAGTACCATGGGGTATAGACGGGTCCACTAGGGGCCATTGACATTTTAAGAGTTTGAGAGTGTGGCTGGCTTTTCCCTCTATGCCCATCCTACCAGACTAAAGTTTATTTTAGAGTTTATTATTTTACAGGGAGGCTGCTGGCAACAGCCTCCCTGCTTCGTGGAACTAAGGGGGGGGGAGTAGTGTCCCCCCTGCGGGGTCTGAGCCACTATCTCTGCTGACAGGACACTGAGCTCCTGAGGGGATAGATCGTTCCCCGCCACAGGGCATCGTTCACCCCAGCAGCATGCCACCACCCCCTTACAGAGCTGAAGATCAGTGGCGAATGAGTCACCGATCCCCCTAGCAAGGGGGGGCCGGTGTGAAGATGGCGGCATCAGGGTAGGAGTGCAGTATTAACTGCGCTCCGGAGGCTCAGCGGTATATAGTGCGGCGCTGTGAGGGGCACCCTGAGCCAGCGCCTACACCCTACACTGGTCACACAGCCTGTCGGGGTCCAGGGATCTCAGCCAGCATAAATCCTCAGGCCAGTATAATCCTAAAAAGAGCGGGAAGACAGCGCCATTTTGGGGGCGGAGCTTCTCCTCAGAGCTGGCCCTGCAGCATTCAGCGCCATTTTCCCACCTGCACAGCGCTGTCAATGAAGAGCAAGTCCCTCCACAGCAACTCCAGCTATCTATTACGGTACCAGGGGGTTGTAGAAGGGGGGGGGGGGGGGGAGGCTGCAAAATGACTGTGTAACCTATTAAGGTGCACAGTCAGCGCTGATAGGGGGTCTCCCTTTATATTAAAAGTGCTGGGTGTGGGCTGGCTCCAATCTCTGTGTCTCTCTTGCCATTCTTGGGGGTGAAACTCTGTCTATCCTCCCCTGTGTGTGTGTGGAGTGTCTGTGGTCTCCATTAAGCAATGTCCAGGGACTCTGTGTCATATGCTGCAGAGGATATGTCCTCTCAGGATGATCCCATTCCATGCAATCAGGATTGCACTGGTTTAGCACAGATACCAGCAAGGGAGCCTGAATGGTTATCCTCTATCAAATCTATGATTTCTCAGATTTCAAATAGGGTTGCACCAGGGCCGAAACTAGGATTTTTGTCACCCGGGGCAAGGTAGTCATTTGACTACCCCCCCCCCCCCCCCCCCGCAAAAAATAAATAAATATTTTACAATAAATAAATAAAAATAATAAAATAAAATAAAAAAAAAGAAAAAATAAATGAATAAAATATATATATATATATATATATATATATATATATATATATCTCTCTTTCAGAACTTTTTTACCTGAAAAACTGCCTTTTCTAACATAAATTTCATATCCAGGAAAAAGTGTCCCCATTTTACACAGTACGACAGGCAAGTGTCCCCATTCCCCATTTTACACATTGCGGCAGACAGGTGTCCCCATTTTACACATTGCGGCAGGAAAAAGTGTCCCCATTTTACACATTGCGGCAGGAAAAAGTGTCCCCATTTTACACATTGCGGCAGGCACAGGTCCCCATTTTACACAGTACGCTGGCAAGTGTCCCCATTTTACACATAGCGGCAGGCACAGGTCCCCATTTTACACAGTACGCTGGCAAGTGTCCCCATTTTACACATTGCGGCAGGCACAGGTCCCCATTTTACACATTGCGGCAGGCACAGGTCCCCATTTTACACAGTACGCTGGCAAGTGTCCCCATTTTACACATAGCGGCAGACACAGGTCCCCATTTTACACAGTACGCTGGCAAGTGTCCCCATTTTACACATTGCGGCAGGCACAGGTCCCCATTTTACACAGTATGCTGGCAAGTGTCCCCATTTTACACATAGCGGCAGGCACAGGTCCCCATTTTACACAGTACGCTGGCAAGTGTCCCCATTTTACACATAGCGGCAGGCACAGGTCCCCATTTTACACAGTACGCTGGCAAGTGTCCCCATTTTACACATAGCGGCAGGCACAGGTCCCCATTTTACACAGTACGCTGGCAAGTGTCCCCATTTTACACATTGCGGCAGGCACAGGTCCCCATTTTACACAGTACGCTGGCAAGTGTCCCCATTTTACACATTGCGGCAGGCACAGGTCTCCATTTTACACATTGCGGCAGGCACAGGTCCCCATTTTACACAGTACGCTGGCAAGTGTCCCCATTTTACACATAGCGGCAGGCACAGGTCCCCATTTTACACAGTACGCTGGCAAGTGTCCCCATTTTACACATTGCGGCAGGCACAGGTCCCCATTTTACACATTGCGGCAGGCACAGGTCCCCATTTTACACAGTACGCTGGCAAGTGTCCCCATTTTACACATAGCGGCAGACACAGGTCCCCATTTTACACAGTACGCTGGCAAGTGTCCCCATTTTACACATTGCGGCAGGCACAGGTCCCCATTTTACACAGTATGCTGGCAAGTGTCCCCATTTTACACATTGCGGCAGGCACAGGTCCCCATTTTACACAGTATGCTGGCAAGTGTCCCCATTTTACACATAGCGGCAGGCACAGGTCCCCATTTTACACAGTACGCTGGCAAGTGTCCCCATTTTACACATTGCGGCAGGCACAGGTCTCCATTTTACACATTGCGGCAGGCACAGGTCCCCATTTTACACAGTACGCTGGCAAGTGTCCCCATTTTACACATAGCGGCAGGCACAGGTCCCCATTTTACACAGTACGCTGGCAAGTGTCCCCATTTTACACATTGCGGCAGGCACAGGTCCCCATTTTACACATTGCGGCAGGCACAGGTCCCCATTTTACACAGTACGCTGGCAAGTGTCCCCATTTTACACATAGCGGCAGACACAGGTCCCCATTTTACACAGTACGCTGGCAAGTGTCCCCATTTTACACATTGCGGCAGGCACAGGTCCCCATTTTACACATTGCGGCAGGCACAGGTCCCCATTTTACACAGTACGCTGGCAAGTGTCCCCATTTTACACATAGCGGCAGACACAGGTCCCCATTTTACACAGTACGCTGGCAAGTGTCCCCATTTTACACATTGCGGCAGGCACAGGTCCCCATTTTACACAGTATGCTGGCAAGTGTCCCCATTTTACACATAGCGGCAGGCACAGGTCCCCATTTTACACAGTACGCTGGCAAGTGTCCCCATTTTACACATAGCGGCAGGCACAGGTCCCCATTTTACACATTGCGGCAGGCACAGGTCCCCATTTTACACAGTACGCTGGCAAGTGTCCCCATTTTACACATTGCGGCAGGCACAGGTCCCCATTTTACACAGTACGCTGGCAAGTGTCCCCATTTTACACATAGCGGCAGGCACAGGTCCCCATTTTACACAGTACGCTGGCAAGTGTTCCCATTTTACACATTGCGGCAGGCACAGGTCTCCATTTTACACATTGCGGCAGGCACAGGTCCCCATTTTACACAGTACGCTGGCAAGTGTCCCCATTTTACACATAGCGGCAGGCACAGGTCCCCATTTTACACAGTACGCTGGCAAGTGTCCCCATTTTACACATTGCGGCAGGCACAGGTCTCCATTTTACACATTGCGGCAGGCACAGGTCCCCATTTTACACAGTACGCTGGCAAGTGTCCCCATTTTACACATAGCGGCAGGCACAGGTCCCCATTTTACACAGTACGCTGGCAAGTGTCCCCATTTTACACATTGCGGCAGGCACAGGTCCCCATTTTACACAGTACGCTGGCAAGTGTCCCCATTTTACACATTGCGGCAGGCACAGGTCCCCATTTTACACAGTACGCTGGCAAGTGTCCCCATTTTACACATTGCGGCAGGCACAGGTCCCCATTTTACACAGTACGCTGGCAAGTGTCCCCATTTTACACATAGCGGCAGGCACAGGTCCCCATTTTACACAGTACGCTGGCAAGTGTCCCCATTTTACACATTGCGGCAGGCACAGGTCTCCATTTTACACATTGCGGCAGGCACAGGTCCCCATTTTACACAGTACGCTGGCAAGTGTCCCCATTTTACACATAGCGGCAGGCACAGGTCCCCATTTTACACAGTACGCTGGCAAGTGTCCCCATTTTACACATTGCGGCAGGCACAGGTCTCCATTTTACACATTGCGGCAGGCACAGGTCCCCATTTTACACAGTACGCTGGCAAGTGTCCCCATTTTACACATAGCGGCAGGCACAGGTCCCCATTTTACACAGTACGCTGGCAAGTGTCCCCATTTTACACATTGCGGCAGGCACAGGTCCCCATTTTACACAGTACGCTGGCAAGTGTCCCCATTTTACACATTGCGGCAGGCACAGGTCCCCATTTTACACAGTACGCTGGCAAGTGTCCCCATTTTACACATTGCGGCAGGCACAGGTCCCCATTTTACACAGTACGCTGGCAAGTGTCCCCATTTTACACATAGCGACAGGCACAGGTCCCCATTTTACACAGTACGCTGGCAAGTGTCCCCATTTTACACATTGCGGCAGGCACAGGTCCCCATTTTACACAGTACGCTGGCAAGTGTCCCCATTTTACACATAGCGGCAGGCACAGGTCCCCATTTTACACAGTACGCTGGCAAGTGTCCCCATTTTACACATAGCGGCAGGCACAGGTCCCCATTTTACACATAGCGGCAGGCACAGGTCCCCATTTTACACATAGCGGCAGGCACAGGTCCCCATTTTACACATTGCGGCAGGTGGTGGAGGGAGAGAGAGAGAGAGGAAGGGAGAGGGGCTGACTTACATTTGAAGCGGTTCTCGCCGCTCTTCAGCCGCCTCTCCCTCCTCGTCTGCGCGACTCCGGGCTCCCCCTTCTCCCTCCTCCGGCGGGGTTTCGTGGAATGACGCGTTTGCGCCGTTACGTCACGACACAATCGCGTCATTCCGCGAAACCCCGCCCCCCGAGCTGGGCACTCGGGAGAAGGGGGTTTAAAAGTAAGTGCCGCGGCGGGTGTTAGGGGGTCTCGGCGCCCCCTCCAATCTGGCGCCCAGGTCGCCTGCCCCCCTAGCCCCCCCCTAGTTTCAGCCCTGGTTGCACAAAATGAATCTTCAACTCAGGCTTTACAGAATTCTATGGCAGTCTGGCCCAGTTCTGGTACCTCGGGGCTCCCCGCTGTATATTCACATAAACGTGCTCTTGCCCAGATCATGCAGGATGACACGGATACCGATTCTGATACTGCAGATGGTGATGGGGATGTGTTGCGGGGGGCAGCATCTCTTGCTAAAGGGGTGCAGTTGATGATAGAGGCACCCCTTTCCCAGCACCGCCACCCCCCCCCCCCCCATAGCAGTCTGTTTTTTTTTTTTACTACCCCCTGTAATTTAAATAAGAACAGTGTGCACATTCGGCGCACAGCCCAAAAAGGTATGTGTTTTTGCTGGCAAGGGGCAATAGTACCCCCAATTCAGATTATGCCTCACAGCAGTGCAACTTTATTCACAATTTATCATACGATAGTGTCCCTTATTCACATTACATCACACAGTAGTACCACTTTACCTTATATACGTTACTCATCACAGTAGTGCCCCTCATTCACATAACATCATACTGAATTGCTCCTTATTCACATTACACCACACCATATTGCTCTTTATTCTCATTACACCACACCATATTGCTCCGTATTCACATTACATCACACCATATTGCTCTTTATTCACATTAGACCACACAGTAGTGCCCTTTCTATACATTACACCACATAGTACAGCACCTTATACACATAATGCCACACATTGGTAATGCCTTTATACATATAATACCACACAGTAATGCCCCTTACACATATGACACACATTATTAATGTCCTTATAAACATAATGCGCCTTACACATTATGCCAACCTTAATTATACACTTATTTTCCTTACACATATGCCACACATTGTTAATGCCCTTATACACATAATGACACACACAATGTCCCTTACACATATGCCGCACATTATTAGTGCCCTTATACACATAATGACACACATAGTGCCCATTACACATTATTAATGCCTTTATACACATAATGACACATATACTTCCTGGCGTGAGTCAACTGGCAGCTCTGCTAACGTCGGGTGCTTATTTTTTATGAAAATGCATCTTATTTGCATTGTTATGTGGCTAGGATGCACAAGCAGCTTCTATTGATTAAAATGATATTCGGCATGCCTATATACTGTGTGCGACTGTGTCTGTATCTGCATACAAAATGCTACACACAGAATATGGGCATGTTGCATATCATTTTAATCAGCAGAAGCTGCTTGTGCCCCTAGGCATACCAGATGCCCTAGGCAATTGCCTAGTTTGCCTATGCCTAGGGCAGCTCTGCTGGTAGAGGATAGGAAAAAATGGGAAAACCCGCCTATTGTTGACGCGTCAGTATCCAGACTCTCAAAATATGTGGGTTTTACCTGTTCCAGGATCTACCACCTTGAAAGAGCCGGCTGATCGTAAAATTGATAATGCGCTGAAATCCATGTACACTGCTTCTGGGGCAATACTGCGTCCCATTATTGTCAGTGCTTGGATTGCCAAAGCTATAGTAAAGTGGTCAGGCATGTTACTTGAAGACTTGGATGCTATGGAGAAATGTGATGTTGAATTATTTCCACGTAACATTCAGGATTCGGCAGGATTTCTGGTAGAATCCATGAAAGACCTGGGTTCCATGGCTGCGGGAATTTCTTCCATGTCTGTATCAGCTCGTCGTGGACTGTGGTTGCGCCAGTGGTCTGCCGATGCGGAATCCAGGAGACGTGTGGAGACCCTACCCTACACAGGTCAGGCTCTCTTTGGGAAACGTTAGATGCGTGGATCTCCACGGCTACGGCTGGTAAGTCACCTTTACTTCCCTCAGCTACACCTGCTCTGAAGAAACCCTTTTCTTCAACTACGTCACAGCCCTTTCGGCCTACCAAGCCCAGAAGGGCCAAGCCGTCCAACACCTTCTTTCGGGGAGGTCGGCCCAAGTCCAAGAAACCTGCGGCTGCAGGTTCCCAGGAACAGAAACCTGCTTCAGGTACACGAAAGTCCTCATGACGGTGGACTGCAAGCCCCAGAGGTGGGGCCGGTGGGAGCGAGACTCAGGCATTTCAGTCATGTCTGGGTGTCATCTGGCCTGGACCCCTGGGTGCAAGATATTGTGTCCCAGGGGTACAGGCTGGATTTTTCGTAGTCTCCCTCCTCACCGATTTTTCAAATCAGGCTTGCTAGCTCTGCTGACAGACAGGACTATCTTGCAAGAAGCCTTCCAGAAGTTGGTGGAGGCACAGGTCATTGTTCCAGTACCACCTCATACTGTATGCAAAACAAAGGTTACTATTCGAACCTTTTCGTGGTACTGAAACCAGATGGTTTGGTCAGGCCCATTCTGAACTTAAAATCACTAAACCCCTTTCTGAGTGAATTCAAGTCCAAAATTGAATCTCTAAACTCAGTGATATCAGGTCTCGAGGAGGGGGAATTCCTGGTATCCCTAGATATCAAGGATGCATACCTCCACATTCCGATTTGGCTGCCGCATCAGGCTTATCTCTGATTTTCTCTGTTGGACTGTCACTGTCAGTTCCAGGCCCTGCCACTCGGCCTTTCCCCAGCAACAAGGGTATTCACCAAGGTGATGGCGGAAATGATGGTTCTTCTCCGCAAACAGGGGGTGAACATAATTCCATATCTGGACGATCTGCTGATAAAGGCATCGTCCAAGGAGAAGCTGTTACGGTCCATAGCTCTCACGACCCAGCTTCTCAGGGAACATGGTTGGATCCTGAATCTTCCAAAATCACACTTGGAACCAACCAGGAGGTTGTCCTTTCTGGGAAATGATCCTCGACACGGAAGTGCAGAGGGTGTTTCTTCCGGAGGAAAAAGCGTTGGTGATACAAACAATGGTCTGGGATGTCCTGAAGCCAGCCCGGGTGTCGGTTCATCAGTGCATTCGCATTCTGGGGAAGATGGTGGCCATTATGAGGCTCTACAGTACGGGAGGTTTTACGCTCGGTCCTTCCAACTGGATCTCCTGGACAAGTGGTCGGGATCCCATCTACACATGCACCAGAGAATACGTCTGTCGCCAAAGGCCAGGATTTCACTCCTCTGGTGGCTACAATTATCTCACCTTCTGGAGGGCCGCAGATTCGGGATTCAGGACTGGATCCTTCTAACCACGGATGCAAGTCTCCGTGGCTGGGGCGCAGTCACTCAAGGGGAAACCTTCCAAGGAAGGTGGTCAAGTCTGGAAGCCGGCCTGCCGATAAACATTCTGGAACTAAGGGCCGTCTACAATGGTCTTCTCCAAGCGGCCCATCTTCTGGGAAATTAGGTCATTCAAGTGCAGTCGGACAACGTAACGACAGTGGCTTACATAAACCTACAGGGTGGAACGAAAAGCAGAGCTGCAATGTCAGAGGTAACAAGAATCATCCTCTGGGCAGAAAAACACGCATTGGTGCTGTCAGCAATCTTCATTCCGGGAGTAGACAACTGGGTAGCGGACTTCCTCAGCAGACATGATTTCCATCCGGGAGAGTGGGGCCTCCATCCGGAGGTGTTCAAGGAGGTAACAGATCTTTTGGGTCTACCTCAAATAGACATGATGGCCTCTCATCTCAACAAGAAGCCTCGGCGATATTGTTCCAGGTCGAGGGACTTGCAAGCAGTGGCAGTGAACGCTCTAGTGACTCCGTGGGTGTTCCAGTCGGTGTACGTGTTTCCTCCACTTCCACTCAGTCCAAGAGTTCTCAAACTGATAAGGAGAACAGGAGTTCAGGCAATCCTCATTGCTCCGGACTGGCCAAGAAGGGCTTGGTACGTGGATCTTCTGGATCTACTGCTAGAAGAGCCAAGGCCTTTTCCTCTTCGGGAGGACCTGCTGCAGCAGGGGCCATTCGCTTACCACGGCTACGTTTGATGGCATGGAGGTTGAACGCCAGATACTAGCTCGGAAGGGCATTCCGAACAAGGTTATTCCTACCCTGATACAGGCTAGGAAAGGAGTAACGTCAAAACATTACAATCGTATTTGGGAAAAATATGTATCTTGGTGTGAGTCCAAGGAGTTTCCTGCGGTGGAGTTTCAACTGGGTCATTTTCTCCTATTCCTGCAAACAGGTGTGGATACGGGCCTGAGGTTAGGATCCATAAAGGTCCAGATTTCGGCCCTATCCATTTTCTTCCAGAACAGTTGGCTGCCCTCCCTGAGGTTCAGACTTTTTTGAAGGGAGTTCTGCACATCCAGCCTCCCTTTGTACCGCCTACAGCACCTTGGGATCTTAACGTGGTGTTGCAGTTCCTCCAGTCGGACTGGTTTCAGCCTCTACAGGAGGTTGAAGTCAAGTTTCTCACGTCTCAGGCTGTCACTTTGTTGGCCTTAGCTTCTGCTAGGCGTGTGTCGGAGTTGGGGGCTTTGTCATGTAAAAGCCCATACTTGGTCTTCCATGAAGACAGAGCTGAGCTTCGGACATGTCAACAGTTTCTTCCAAAGGTTGTGTCGGCATTTCATATCAACCAACCTATTGTGGTGCCAGTGGCTACTGACTCCTCAGTTTCATCTAAGTCCTTGGATGTTGTAAGGGCTCTGAAAATCTATGTGAAGAGGACTGAGAAAGTCACAGAAAATTGGACTCTCTGTTTGTCCTGTATGATCCCAAGAAAATTGGGTGTCCTGCTTATAAGTAGACGATCTCTCGCTGGATCAGGTTCACTATCCAGCATGCGTATTCTACGGCAGTTAGATTGAAAAAAGAACTCAGCTGCGCAATGAAATTGGAAACATGAACAAAAGCTGACGTATGCTGAGATAAATTATAAAAGAGAAATTTAATATGACAATAAAAGAAAATTTCATGCAATAAAACATATAGTCTGGACTTAAACCTTATAGGGAAAATAGTAAAATACCCTGTACTGGATATCGGATAAAACAAGCACTTATGATGTGAGCAGTAACAATATGCAACATTTGTATCCAACAAGTAGAAACAGTATCGTATCCTGGATATGAATGAAATGTTAAGATGTAGAGTAATTCATAGGTTTTAGACTGGTAACTGCAGTCCCATGAATGTTTTAATAGAGCTCCGTTATGTAGAAATACTCCGATGTCAGATAAAGTCAAAATTACCTCTCCCGTGGGCTGGTTTCTAACCGAGCGTCCTCGGTTAGATTATCCTGCGTTGCCCACCACGTAGCTGTCACTGGGAGGGAGAGTGCAAAGCTTGCACCGGGCGGAGTCCTATACGGAGACGCTGCTGGAGGTATGAAGGAGCCGCTATGGAGACTGAGTTGTCAATACCTCTCGGCAGGCCTCGATATCAGCTGCGGGGTGCAGAGAATAATGAGCCGCTGCAGGGGCTGCAAGGCCAATGTCGGTCTATTAATATAGATGAAAGTGCTTATCGTGCAAAATGCTTATTAGGCAGAGTGTAGAAGTCCAGTAGGTAAAAAAGAATTGAGGAGTCCTAACCGGTTTCGTCACGCTCCACGTGACTTTCTCAAAAGTATATCCAGGATATGATACTGTTTCTACTTGTTGGATACAAATGTTGCATATTGTTACTGTTCACATCATAAGTGCTTGTTTTATCTGATATCCAGTACAGGGTATTTTACTATTTTCCCTATAAGGTTTAAGTCCAGACTGAGGGGTATATTCAATTAGCAGCGATAACTGACTTTTCGCGTGAAAAGTCTGTTTTTCGCGCGAAAAACCGTACTTTTCCCGCGAAACGCAATTACAGCCTATTTAATTTTCCTGGAAAATGTATCGGTGATCATTTTTTCACTAATTTCACTTAACCTACTATGAAGCAGGTGAAAAGTTGGGAAAAGTCACTATTTTAAGGTAAAAATGTTTGGATATGGTACAGAACTCCTGGGACACCCCCCTTAATGACTAATTAGGCACGTTGAGGTTTTTCATTATTTTTAATTGGCCAATAATGACATGTCAGTTTTGGGGTGAAAAAGTACAAAGTGATGGAAATTGGGGTTCAAGGTATGGGACAGGTATATTGGGGTGCTTTATGAGTGGGACAGGTGTTTTTAGGCTTGCAGATGGGAGTAATCGGTCTGTTTCCACTTTTTTTTAAAGTACCCTAAGATGACCCAAATATATACTTATACCCATTTTCATGTACCCCAAATTTAATGAGAGCATTTATTTTGCTCAAAAAAACTTGCTTTCTATCATTTTTTTGCATTTAAAAAAAATGCATATAACAGCCATTTCACACAATTTAAGTCCCCAAAAACGCTCTAATGTGATCTCTAACACACTTCTCTTCTGTTTTCCTATGTTAGTTTAGCATTTTTTGGGGTACAGGCTGATTTCCACATTTTCACCTGTACTTTTCACTGCAAGAATGTTCACGTGAAACCCGTTTGGAATTAATTAGGTCGAAAAACGGAGAATTTTCGCGGCAATTTTCGCCCGATTGTCGCAAAAAATCGGGCGAAAAATTGCCGCGAATTTGCGGATAATTGAATACCCTAGTATATGTTTTATTGCATGAAATTTTCTTTTATTGTCATATTAAATTTCTTTTTTATAATTTATCTCAGCATACGTCAGCTTTTGTTCATGTTTCCAATTTAATTGCGCAGCTGAGTTCTTTTTTCAATCTAGTTCCCTTCAATTAGGCCAATACACAGTGCCTACACAGCAGCGCATTGAAATTGGGGAATGTTTTTATAGAATAATTTATTACGAGGCGCTTTAGCAGTTTTTGTTTGTTTTAGTATTCTACGGCAGGATTGCCGTGTCCTACGTTTGTCAAGGCCCACTCTACTCGTAAGGTGGGGTCTTCCTGGGCGGCTGCCCGGGGTGTCTCGGCGTTACAACTTTGCAGACCAGTGACTTGGTCTGGGCCGAACACGTTTGCAAAGTCCTACAAGTTCGATACTTTGGCCTCTGAGGACCTAAAGTTTGGTCTATCAGTTCTGCAGGAGCCTCCGCACTCTCCCTCCCATTCTGGGAGCTTTGGTACATCCCCATGGTACTAATGTGGACCCCAGCATCCTCTAGGACGTGAGAAAAAATAGGATTTTGGTAAATACTTTTCTCGTAGTCCTTAGAGGATGCTGGGTGCCCGCCCAGCGCTTCGTTTTCCTGCAGTCGTTATCTAGTTCAGTACAACTTTGTTGGTTACGTACTGCATTGTTACTTGGTAAGTAATGTTTCAGCAGTTGCTGAGTTTTCAAGCTAGTTAGCTTGATGTGCCTTGTATGTGTGAGCTGGTGTGAATCTCGCCACTATCTGTGTATAATGCTTCTGTCGAAGATGTCCGTCTCCTCGGGCACAGTTTCTAGACTGAGTCTGGTAGGAGTGGCATAGAGGGAGGAGCCAGCCCACACTCTCAAACTCTTAAAGTGCCAATGGCTCCTGGTGGACCTGTCTATACCCCATGGTACTAATGTGGACCCCAGCATCCCCTACGGACTGCGAGAAAAGGATTTACCGGTAGGTAACCAAAATCCTATTTTTAATCATTATGACAGGGGAGGCACTGCCTCCCCTGACTGCACGTCCCTGATTTGTAGTATCTAATTTGTGATGTGTATTAATGAAGTGCTCAAGTCTCTATTCAGCATGCCCTTTATGTTGTTTTACAGTTTTTCGTTCATGGGTATAGACGTTATCAAAAGGAATTCATGCACCGACTGATGCTTAATGTCACCACAGATGAGGAACATCCTATTGTATGCTTAGAATTGCAAAAAGGAACTAACTATACTGTCGAATTTGTGTCAACATTTTACCCACAATTCCCTGCCCAAGTCATTATCGTTACCCCGATCTCAGGTATGCCTTCTTTGTTTCCATCATAGTTGGTAAAAATATTACATAAATATCTACAGTATAATTTGCCAGTGTGCTTTTGTGGGTTTAAAGTTACAGTAGGTTAAAGTGTGCAAAAGGGATTTCAATCCCGGACACATTTTGAAGACACATTCTTTTAGATTGTAAGCTCACAAGAGCAGGGACTTATTTCCTCACGTGCCTTTACTTTTCTTACTCACACAATCTTATACTCCTTACTCCCCTTGACGGCACCTAACCCCGGGTTTTCTATACCGGTCCTATATTGTCTTGTACTGTAAGAGCTGTTTTCTTGTTTGCTCATTTGATTATGTACTGTGTAATGGGCGCTGCGGATCCCTTGTGGCGCCATATAAATAAAGGATAATAATAATTTTGAAATCCTGGAATATATGAATTACTGGGATCCGATTAGGGTATTGTAATTAAAAGAATAAAATAAAACCAAAAACAATAATTTTTATTGATATATTTTCATTTGTTCACAAAAGTAAAAAGAATAACTAGACAGCTTATTTAAAAAACTAGTAAAGCAGTCTTTTGCATGACAAAATAATTAAAATAGCAATAAACTATTAACAAATTAATATAAATATCTTGTGTGTTATAGCATCTTTTTTTATTATGTTTTATCTACCAGTATATGAGCTGTTTGCACTGATCACGGTGATGACAGGTGAGGAAAATTGCCAGGCAAACCCTTGTTCCACTTCCACTGTAAAACTGTTGTATTAAAGTGGAAGTAGAATAGACATTTCCATGGCAACTTGCCCTTTGTCACCTCGTGTCACATCATGCCTGGCCCTTGGCTGAGATATTATTCAAGTTTGTGACGCGCTGATGAGTCGATGAGTCAGAGAGAGACAATCACTTTTTGACTCAGACCTGCAGTGAGATGTATTACTCAGGACTCATTGCTTATAATCCTAGAAATTTAGGGACTCAAAAATGTACATGGTGTTAGAATAATTGATGGCCATATATCTGGTCCTGCCACTCGACATGAGTTGGCAGGATCTATTGTTTAACTTCTGCCTTACAGGTGCACAGACTGAGTTGCCTTATTTCTAACACACAAACTGATAATAACCATGGTGGTCTATGTACTAATGCTTGGAGAGAAATAAAGTACCAATCAACCAGCCCCTGTCATTTTTCAAACACAGCCTGTAATAGGCCCTACACACTGGCCGATTTTTTGAAAGATATGAACGATCTCGTTCATAAATGAACAAAAACTCGTTCATATCTTTCAGTGTGGAAGCTCCAGCGATGAACGATGCGCGGCCCCGCGCTCGTTCATCGCTGGTCTCCCGTCGGCTGTGCATGCAGGCCAATATGGACGATCTCGTCCATATTTGCCTGCACGTCTATGGAGCCGGGTGACGGGGGGAGTGAAGAAACTTCACTCCCCCGTCACTGCCCCCCCGCCGCCGGGTCGGCCGTATCGGCCGTCGGGCACCTCGGTGGCACATCGCCATATGTGTAGGGCCCATAACATTACAGTTAGGAGCTGATTGGATGGTACTTTATCTCTGTTCATTTTATTTCTCTCCAAGGCTTAGTACTGTACATAGACCCCCATGTTTTAATTGCATTTTATCCCTTGTTTGATATCTGACAATTACCCAGTGTCGACTGTGGTAACAGCACATGTGGTCACCTTTAGAAAAGGAAAATTGATTTTATTTGTTACAGTACTTAAAATGTTCAAAACTATGTGCTAAATCTATAACTGTACTATTTCACTAAATACAGAATTCTTTCCAAATGATTATGTTGCACTGTGAGGTAATTAGCATCTAACATCTGAAAATAATGGAAGAAAGTAAACAATGATACACGTATCCTTGAATTTCTTAGTTTAGCTGCTCTGATTGATTCCAAGTGTTTATTTTGCATTTTATAATTTTTATCAGAATTCTGATTCATCTGAATCCAGCTTTTGGAAAGATCAAGTTTATTGACATAACAGATGAATTAATGTACTATAAACCTTCCTTTTATTTTGCCTTGCTTTAATTGTAGCTCAAGTAGAATTATGAGTGGTATTGGGATTCCACTGTATGTGAATGTCACGATTAATCAGAATCTGGCATTATGCCAACAAAGCTGCCTCTTCATTTTCTGCATTTGGGCAAGGCTGATATTCCATTTATTTTCACTGAGATCACAAAATAAATATGAAATATAAAGAGAACAGCTGACCAAAAGAGTGCATGCATAGTTCTAATAGGGTTGGATCGTGTTATGTAACATTGGGGATAGCTGATGTCCAGAGTCCCCAATTTAAGTATAAAAGTTTTAATTGCTGGTCCACCAGATTCCTAAGAAAACATACACTGCATTTAAGAAGAGAGTTTGTCTGAATCATAAAACAAGAGAAACGAAACTCCATTGGGCCAATTCAGAGCTACATTGTGACTTATATCACTGCGCAGTGCCTGCAGCTGAACATAGGGATCTATAGGACATTCTGAGTCATATGCATCTCAGTTGCATCCCAACTTAGCTGTTTGGCCTTATTGCTGAATAACCAGCTCCCATACAACTGCGACATGTTTTCGTAACAACCCCCCCCATACCGTGCTGGGTAATTGGAATATTAAACAAGTTTAAAGATCTTGGTTCCCCAATCCTGACCCCGAAAATGGTCGGCAGCTGCTAATCGAGGATTTTTAACATTCATTTCCCCGATTCCCTGACAGTCATCTGCGTATATCGGCAGTCCTGGTCGGGGCGGGGGAATCGGGGAAATGGTGGCCAGATGTGTGGGACCTTTACTCAAATGTAGGCTAAAATGTCACACATCTGTTTTTTTTTAAATCTAAACAAGCGATTGTCCGCGTTCAGCTGATGACCCCGAACATGTAACCTTCGGTTCACTGTTATTTTCCATTTTTTATCCTTCATAATTAAATCCAGTTTGATCCCATATTTATTGTACATAATAATCATTTAGGTGCAATGTCAGATTGGTGAAAAACTATCAGTTTGGTTGACCAGGTTAACACATATGGGGGGAGATGTACTAAGCCTGAAAAGTGATAAATATCACTGTGATAAAGCACCAGCCAATCGGCTCCTAACTGTCATGTCACAGACTGTGTTTGAAAAATGACAGTTAGGAGCCGATTGGCTGGTGCTTTATCACAGTGATATTTATCACTTTTCAGGCTTAGTACATCTGGCCCAATGTTAATTAAAGGAAAAGCTAATGAATGGTGTCATGAGTATACCCCACATGAAGGTTTACTAAAAGCATACTATAGCACAGCACATTGGGGGTAATTCAGACCTGTTCGCTCGCTAGGGTTTTTTTGCAGCGCTGCGAACAGATAGTCGCCGCCCATAAGGGAGTGTATTTTCGCTTTGCAAGTGTGTGATCGCATGTGTAGCAGAGCTGTACAAACAGATCTTGTGCAGTCTCTGAGTAGCCCAGGACTTACTCAGCCACTGCGATCACTTCAGCCTGTCCAGGACCGGAATTGACGTCAGGAACCCTCCCTGCAAATGCTTAGACACGCCTGTGTTTTTCCAAACACTCCCTTAAAACGGTCAATTGACACCCACAAACGCCTTCTTCCTGTCAATTTCCTTGCAATCGGCTGTATCTGTAGTCAACTGTGTATACAGCAAAATCAGTCACTGAGCAGTAAATATCACTTAGGTGACGGTGTACATTTACTAAGCGGCGGATGTGAACCCTGTCTATTTACTAGGCCGAAACCTCCTCAAACCCTCAGAGAAAACACACTTTAGAATCTAAATTAAGATCAATGTTTTAGCCCATTAAGAGTATTGAAATGCCAGCATGGGTGTAGCGAGGGTGGCTCCAGTGGAGCGCGAGCTCCGGGCACTGAAAAAGTTAGAGGGTGCGCTGCTTCTTGGCACCTCCCCTTCCCACAGGCCACTGTACTGGCAGTTGCAGAGCAGGAGGAGTAGAAGGAGTGGGGGCGCACACTGACTTGGAGACTAGGTAGGGAACAGGGCAGGACAGAGGCGATAGCAGGAGACGCTGACCGCTGGAACATGTCAGCTCTCTGCTCGCCCTCTTTATATGCCTCACTGTCTGCTTGCAGCTGTTACTTCTGTCCTGCAGCACCACTCTCCCCACTGCTGCAGCACCTCTCTCTTTCCTGGAAGCTGCAGCACATGTCTCTACTTTGGATGCTGCATCACCTCTCTCTGCCCTAGCTGCTGTAGCAACTCTCTCCGCCCCAGCTGCTGCTGCAGCACCTCTCTCTGCATTAGAAGCTGCAGCACCTCACTCTGTCTCTCAGGCAGCTGCAGCACCTCTCTCTCTCTGCACCTCAGGCAAATCTGGGACATTATTTCCATTGAAGCATAGTGGGATTATCAAGTCTGGGATGGCAGTTCTAGGTTATTATTTTCATTGGGGGATTATCAAATCGGGGGAAGGGGGGCCAATTTATGGTGTTTTATTTTCATTGACAGTTTGGGGGAGTTTCAGGTCTGTGTGGGGGACACATCTGGGGCATTATTTTCATTGAGGTATTGGGAGATTATCAGATCTGGGGGGGTCAGTTTGCGGCATTGTTTTCATTCAGAGATTGTGCGGGTTATCAGGTCTGTGAAAGGCAGTGACATTGGGGCTTTATTTTTATTAAGGGATTGGGGGTTGTGAGGTCAGGTCAGTGAGGCATATATAGTGTTTTTTTAATTAATTTGAATGAAACAAGTAAATAGTTAAATACAGCTACTTTCATAGCAGCTCTACCATAGTGTAATGTGTATAAGGGGCTCAACCATAGTGTAACATGTATAATGGGCTCGACTGTGTGGCATAACATGTATAATGGGTACTACCATGTGGTGTAACATGAATAACGGACACTACTGTGTGGAGCGATGTGAATTGGTACTATTCTGTGGCCGTGCACCTTCCCAATAACGCCATTATGAATAATGTGTTCTGTTTGACATCCCGTCACGGCAGTGGCCAGATCCTGTTCTGCGGCATCCGGCGGAACAGGATCTATGTGAACACAAACCCTCCTTCCGCCCAAGAGCAGGACATGCTCCACTGCTGTGTGGCCCCAGCCTTACAGAGAATATTTCGCCATTCACATCAGTCACTGCCCCAGTGCTGTGAGGCACTAATATTAACCATTACACCATCTGTACTGCCATGCCCCTGTATTGTTGTTGCAAGCCTTCAGCACACACTGACCCTATTTGAAACATGGGGGGTAGCCAAAGGAAACTTTCACCTTGAGCTCCACAAGGTCTAGAACCGCCCCTGTTACCAATTTAGTATTTTTAATTATTGTTTCTTTTCAAATGTAACATGCCACCACATGTTGCCTAGGCCCCCAGTTCATTACAGGGGAGGGGGGGCGCCAAAACATACTCTTGTTCCGGGCACCATGGCGCCTATCTACACCTCTGAATGCCAGAATGGTGGGCTAAAAACCCGCAGACAAACATGTCCAAATGAAATGACCTACCTCTGGTAGGCATGTTTAGAGAAGGTGCTGCTTAGATCCCTAGGATCTGGACATGCTGCTTTATAAACAAAGGCAACAATTGTAAAATTTTTGAAAAAAAGAAGTCCCAGCGCAGTCCCCGCTAAATTGATAACCAGGCCTAGGACTTTAGGCTTCTGATTTTAGTGGAAAAATCAGGGTAAAGAGAACTTGGGGTCCTCACTATTTAAAATGAACCTGTACTAGGCTTTACCAGACAAGGTCAGTGGAACCATGGAAGAAAGACCCACAGAGTGGGGGTGCCATCTCACTTATTCAAACACAGCTGTAGGCAAACAGGCACCACAGCCGTTTTCCCTAAGGGAGGTCTTCTCCGAAAAATAACTTGCGGCCCCGCACCTTGGTACTATATACCAATGCTCCTCACCTGTGTAGAAAGGGATGTGGGCCCTAGGGTGTCAATAAGGGGTGCAGTGTGTGTGGTGCACACGGGCCCCTGGCATCCAGGGGGATCCAAACTGCACACCCTGGCCTGCACTTATGTTTTCAGTACTTAACCTCCGGAGTCCCGCATCGTCAGCAGCGGCACTGCAGAATCCATTGGGGAAATGTTGCGGCAGCCAGTTTCCCGGCATTTTGCGCATGTGCAGTAGGAAAATCACTGGTAAAATGTCCACCACACCATTTTCCCAGGGACCTGCGCATTTGCACTAGACTTTGGGACAGCACTTAGTGACCCTAGTGCCAGAGTCTATTGCTCTGCTGGCTAGAAAGAATAGGGCCTGGATGGAGACTGCCAGTGCCGTAACTAGACATTTTAGCGCTGTGTGCAAGAAACAGCATCGGCACCCCCCCCCCCCCCATATATACAAAACAGGGCCATTGCGCACATCAGGCGCGTGCCAAAACTATAGGAGCAAGACCACGGAGCTCTCTTTCACACATTATGGCAGCAAAGCCCCCCTTTTTTTACACATTAGGCAGGGTCCCCATTTTTACACATTACGGCAGCAGAGTGTCCCCTTTTTTACACATTACGGCAGCAGAGAGTCCCCTTTTTTACACATTATGGCAGCAGAGTGTCCCCATTTTTACACATTACGGCAGCAGAGTGTCCCCTTTTTTACACATTACGGCAGCAGAGAGTCCCCTTTTTTACACATTACGGCAGCAGAGAGTCCCCTTTTTTACACATTAGGGCAGCAGAGAGTCCCCTTTTTTACACATTAGGGATAGAGAGTACCCTTTTTTACACATTAGGGCAGCAGAGAGTCCCCTTTTTTACACATTAGGGCAGTAGAGTCCTCCTTTTTACACATTAAGCATGCAGGGTCCCCTGTTTACACATTAGGCAGCAGATTCCTCTTTTTACACATTAAGCAGGCAGAGTCTCATTTTACACATTAGGAAGCAGAGTCCCCCTTTTTACATGAGATAGAGAGAGAAAGTGTGTGTGTGTGTGTGTGTGTGTGTGTGTGTGTGTAAGTGTGTGTAAGTGTGTGTGAGTGTGACAGTGTTTGTGTGTGTAAGTATTATACTTAACTGTGACCAGCTGGCAGAGTGGCAGGCCTCTCTTCTTCTCCTTCCTGGCCTCCTCCTCCTCCTTCCCCAGCTCTCAACTCCTCGCAGTGCAGTCTCTCCCGAGTTGCAGGGGGTGGCGATCCGGCATCCAGAGGCGAACATTTACGTCCCGGGACTCGGGAACCAGAGCTGCTGCTCCTCCATCCTCTCTCCCCCGCGGCCGCTTCCCCGGCGTGATGCAGTTAGGGAGCAGAAAGGGTAGCAGAGAGAGTGGGTGTAGGGATCAGTGAATGAGGGGAGCAGAGAGTTGGTGTAGGGAGCAGAGAGAGTGGGTGTAGGAAGCAGGGAGTGTGAGGAGCAGGGAGAGTGGGTGTAGGGTGCAGAGAGGGTGGGTGTAGGGAGCAGAGAGGGTGGGTGTAGGGAGCAGAGAGTGAGGGGAGCAGAGAGTGGGTGTAGGGAGCAGAGAGAGTGGGTGTAGGGAGCAGAGAGAGTGGGTGTAGGGAGCAGGGAGTGTGGGTGTAGGGAGCAGAGAGGGTGGATGTAGGGAGCAGAGAGGGTGGGGAGCAGAGAGTGCATGTAGGAAGCAGTGAGTGTGAGGAGCAGAGAGGGTGGGTGTAGGGAGCAGAGAGGGTGTAGGGCGCAGAGTGAGGGGAACAGAGCAAGTGGGTGTAGGGAGCAGAGAGCGGGGGTAGGGAGCAGAGAGCGGGTGTAAGGAGCAGAGAGGGTGGGTGTAGGGAGCAGAGAGGGTGGGTGTAGGGAGCAGAGAGGGTGGGTGTAGGAAGCAGGGAGTGTGAGGAGCAGGGAGAGTGGGTGTAGGGAGCAGAGAGCGGGTGTAGGGAGCAGAGAGTGGGTGTAGGGAGCAGAGAGTGGGTGTAGGGAGCAGTGAGGGTGAGTGTAAGGATCAGTGAGTGATGGGAACAGAGCAAGTGTGTGTAGGGAGCAGAGAGCGGGTATAGGGAGCAGAGAGTGGGTGTAGGGAGCAGTGAGTAAGGGGAACAGAGCAAGTGGGTGACACTGAGGGGAGCAGAGAGACTGGGGTGTAGGGAACAGTGTGTGTCAGTGTGGAGCTGCCAGTGCCGAGCTAAGTGTGCGTTATGCTGCGGCTGCCACTTGTAACCTCCCCCCTCTGCCTCCGTCTCTGTTACTCACCCCACACACTGCCTCGGTCCGCTCCTATGCTTCTTCCTACTCCTGCCGCCGAGTTCAAGGCAGAGCGCCGGAGATCGGAGCTCTGCACATCACCTGCGGGTGAGAGGGCGGGTGGGCGCCGGCCGGCCAGCGGCCGCAAACTAATTACTGCGGGAGGTGGCGGCAGGGAAGGGGGGAGAGCGGAGAGCGAGTGTGCCGGTTGCGCCTGCAGTGCCCATGCGCTGTGGGCGGCGCACACTCGGCACACACGTCGTTACGGCACTGGAGACTGCACATGGGACTCTTCCTCTCTTGATGCGCCCCTGTATTTGGGGTAATGGCCAACACCAGAAGTGTCAGCATGGCCTTTTTAATTTAAAAATATTAAAATAAACAATAAAAATAAATAACTGGTCTTCCCCACAATAATTTAGTAATTAAGATAGAATTGCCAGAATTATTTTGTTTAGCATTGAGATCTCATGGAAACTTGAGGTCAAGTATTGTGTTTTTACAAATTAAACTATATTGTTTTAAACTGTTCTTGCATTTAGATTTCTCCATGCCACACTAGAAATGCCAGAGGGTTCAATGAATGTGCCAGGGCATGCTGGTACCTGCTGGTTCTTACAGAACCCAGCCATGCTGGTAGCTGTAATGCACCACAGACAAAATATTTTAAATCTAGACAATATTTTATATCCTGATAAAACAAACATAAATGTATGACCTCTTAACATGACAGGTGGTTAATTATATGTTTGCAAATGTTTCTAACTGCATTTTATTCACATTTACATTTTTGCTGGACAAAACTTATTTTTTCCTTGGCCAGATAAACCCTTCCATTAAATTAATTGAGCAACTTACATTATGTATATGGGTTCACTACGGCTGGCCGGCGGTCGGGCTCCCGGCGACCAGCATACCGGCGCCGGGAGCCCGACCGCCGGCTTACCGACAGCGTGGCGAGCGCAAATGAGCCCCTTGCGGGCTCGCTGCGCTCGCCACGCTACGGGCACGGTGGCGCGCTACGCGCGCCACACTATTTTATTCTCCCTCTATGGGGGTCGTGGACCCCCACGAGGGAAAATAAGTGTCGGTATGCCGGCTGTCGGGCTCCCGGCGTCGGTATACTGAGCGCCGGGAGCCCGACCGCCGGTATACAGAAGACCACCCTATGTATATTACTTTAGTAAAGAATGTATTTTTCTGCTAGAACCCACTGGTTAACAAACAGCTGCAAAAAAAAAAAAAAGATACAGGTTTTCAGCTTAAAGTACTTTTACATGGGCAAATAATCATGTATGTTACATAGTTACATAGTCAGTGAGGTTGGAAAGAGGCAAAATGGCCATCGGGTTCAACCTGTATTCTGCATTAATCTGTTCATATTATAATGTGCATGCTGAAGTAATGGTTTAGTACCGATTTACAGCATGATTCCAACCACTCTCAGATAATTTAGCCCTGAATAATAGCCCTGAATACATTTTCCAGTTAGAAATTTGTCCAATCCATTTTTAAATGCATTTACAGAGTACTACCTTCTCCGGTAGTGAATTCCAAATCTTTATTCCCCTTACGGAGAAGAACCCTTTCCTATGTTGTGTACGGAATTTTCTCTCTTCTAGCCTCAGTGGTGCCCACGTGTCCTATACAGAGTTCTTTTAATAAACAAATCCGCTGCTAACTCCTTGTAATGACCCTTTACATATTTGAAGATATTAATAATGTCTCCTCTTAGTCTCCTCTTTTCTAGTGAATACATATTTAATTTAGTAAGGCTCTCATATTCCAATGTCTCTAACCCTTTAATCCATTTAGTAGCTCATCTTTGAACTCTTTCTAGTTCCCCGATATCCTTTTTGTAATATGGGGCCCAGAACTGAATGCAATATTCCAGGTGTGGGCGTACCAATGATTTGTACAACGGCAGGATTACATCTTCATCCTTGGTCTCAATGCCCCGTTTAATGCACGCAAGCACTTTACTTGCCTTCTTTGCTGCATTTTGGCATTGTGTACTGTTACTAAGCCTATTGTCTATGAGCATCCCCAAATCTTTTTCCACCATAGTTACCCCTATATTTTCCCCATCTAGAGTGTAGGATGCAAGTGTGTTTTTTGTCCCAAAATGCATAACTTTGCATTTTTCTATGTTGAACCTCATTTTCCATTTAGACGCCCAGAATTCCAGTTTAACTAAGTCATTCTGTAGAGACTCCACATCGGTTTCTGAGTTAATTACCTTACACAGTTTAGTGTCGTCTGCAAAGATTGACACTGTGCTTTCCAGGCCTATTCCTAGATCATTGATAAATATAATGAACAGCAGTGGGCCATGAATGGACCCTTGTGGTATTCCGCTGACTACTGGTGCCCAGCTGGAGAACATCCCATTTACCACTACTCGTTGTACCCTGTTATCCAGCCAATTACCTATCCATGTACAAATAGTATTTCTTAGGCCAAGTTCCCTAAATTTGTGGACCAGCCTCCTATGTGGCAATGTATCGAAGGCTTTTGCAAAATCTAAGTAAACCACGTCCACTGCTTTTCCATGGTCAAGATTCTTGCTCACTTCCTCGTAGAGGCTAACTAAGTTGGTTTGACATGATCTGTTCCTTATAAACCCATGCAGACTTTTAGTAATAAACTTAGTTGTCTGTAGGTGCTCCTCTATGCTATCCCTCAAAATGCCTTCTAATATTTTACCCACTATAGAGGTTAAACTAACTGGTCTATAGTTTCCAGGATTATTTTTAGTTCCCTTTTTAAATAAAGGCACTACCTCAGCTATGCGCCAATCCTTTGGTACCATGCCTGATCTAATCGAACTATTGAAAATCATGTATAGTGGTTTTGCTAGCTGTGTCCTAAGCTCCATAATAACCCTCGGATGAAAACCGTCTGTGCCTGGTGATTTATTAATCTTTATTTTGCATAGTCTCTCCAGGACTACTTCCTCACTTAAACAGGTATCTAAGCAAGAGTCATTACCTTCACTGTCGTTAAGCACTGCTGTCACCTGTGCATCCTCCCTGGTGAATACTGACGAAAAAAAATTGTTCAATATTTCCGCTTTTAATTTGTCATCGTTTGTCAATGATCCCAATTCATCCTCTAATGGGCCCACGTTCTCCTTCTTCAACCTTTTGCTATTTATATATTTAGAAAACTTTTTAGGATTGGTTTTACTCTCTATAGCGATTGCTTTTCGTTTGCAATTTTAGCTGCTCATTACTTTTTTGCATCTTTTATTGCATTCCTTGTAAAACCGGAATGACTCTTATTAGCCATTGCTTCTTTGACCTCCTTATTAAGCCACATTGGTTTGTGCTTAATACTCCTGCGTTTACTGCTCATTGGAATGAATTTGTGAATATTGCTTTCAAGCAACCCTTTTAAAGCAACCCACATTTCCTAAGTGTCCTTGCCATGAAACAACTCTTCCCAGTCAATGCCTTTTAGTGCCCGTCTCAGCATATTGAAGTTAGCTTTTCTAAAGTTGAATGTTTTGGTTGCTCCCTTATAGCTATTTTTCTTGAAACTGATGTCAAAAGTGATCATATAGTGATCGCTGTTTCCCAAGGTCTCCCCAACTTTAATGCTTGATATAATGTCCACATTATTGGTAATAACTAGGTCCAGAATAGTTTTACGTCTAGTTGGGTCCTCGACTAATTGAGTCAGGAATTGATCCTTCAATGTATTTAAAAACCTGCTGCTCCTAGTTTTTAAACACGAATCGTTCCTCCAATTTAGATCAGGATAGTTAAAGTCTCCTAACACTAGGATGTCCCCCATTCCTACTGCTTTTTCTATTTGCTGTAAGAGTTGTTCCTCCTCCTGTATGCTGATATCCTGTTGCTTGTAACACGTGCCAGTGACTAGTTTCTTTGCTTCAGTGCCCTCACTTGTGATCTCAACCCATAGCGACTCCACATTATCTCCAATCCCCTTGCAGATACTATCTATTATGCATGGTTTAAGAGATGGTTTAACGAAGAGACATATCCCTCCTCCCCTTTTGGTAGCCCTATCCCTCCTAAAAAGAGAATAACCCTCCAAAAACGCAACCCAGTCGTGAGAGTCGTCCCACCATGTTTCCGTAATACCTATAATATCGTATTGGAATATTGATACAAGACATTCCAATTCTCCCATTTTACCTGATAGGCCTCTTGCATTCGCAAGCATACATTTTAGCTTAGTGTTTCCCTTGACGGTTTGTTTTAATGATATCTTGGGAGAGATTCAAATGTTTGAAAAGTCGGTTGGGTGTCTGTTTTTTGCTGTCTATTAGATAGGAAAAAACAGACTCCCATCTGACGTTTCAAACATTTGAATCTCCCCCCTTATCTGTATTTACAAGTGTCTTTCTAGAATTACTCTTACCTATTGGAAATCTCCTCCCTCCATTACCACCCCCATCATATTTAATACCTCCTTCCTCACTACTAGCACTATTTGACGTAATAAGTCTTTCTATGTCCCGCCCCCTGATGTTAGTATCTTCCCTTATGCTTTGGACATCCTTTTCTATACTTCGTATTGTTGTGAAATACTCATCCGTAGGTAATAAATTTGGAATATCTCGGACAATACCTGTGTCCGTAAGTACGGTGTCAATTCCCATGCAGATACCCTTGCCTGCTGATCTTTCGCTCCCCCCTTCTCCTCCCCCAAATTGTTCATTACCCCGATCTTTACTGTTCTCCCTGTTTGTCCCATAGATTCTAGCTAAACCCTCCCCCCAGGCTCCTAGTTTAAAAGCTCCTCTAACCTTCTAACCATCCTACCCCCAGCACGGCAGCCCCCTCCTCATTCATGTGCAATCCATCACGACAAAAAAGATGGCGCCTGACTGAGAAGTCCACCCAGTGTTCCAAGAACACAAACCCCTCCTTCCTACACCAGTCTCTAAGTCACACATATACCTCCCTGATCTCCCTCTGCCTTCCTGGGCTAGCGCGTGGCACTGGTGATATTTCTGACAATATTACCTTAGATGTCCTTGCCTTTATTTTCTTGCCTAATTCCCTATAGTCTTTCTTGAGGACATCCCACCTACCACTAACTTTGTCATTGGTGCCAACATGCACCAAGACCGCCGGGTCTTTACCAACCCCTCCCAACAATCTGTCTACCCGGTATGTAATGGATTTGCTTCCACACGGCATCCTGTGTTTTAGCTTGTATGTGACTTGTCTCACTGGGTGGATAAAATAATCACCAGTCTGCAGGAAAAGGCAATCCCCACGTCTGGAGCATTTAAAAACCCGTGGTACAGTATCATCAGATATCATATATGAAGGAAAATATTGATCCCAGGCACTAGGGTTAGGCTGTGGGGATGGGGTAGATTAGGGTTAGGCTGCGTGGGGGGGACATTAGGGGCGACAGGACAGTTAGAGTTAAGCTGCTGGGGCTGGTGAGCAGATAGGGTTAGGCTACGGGAAGGGGAGGTTAAGGTTAGGATTAGGGGTAGGGTAAAAATACTTACCAGGATGTGTCTGGATCCCACTGTCGTGATTCTGACTACCTGTATTTCGTACCAAACTTTATTGTGTATCCCTACTGCCACCAATATATTGTTTCATTCCACACAATGGACCTGATTTGGAGTTGTGCATAAACCTGATGCATACTACTCTGATGGGCAGGTGGACTGCGCATGTACAGGACCCTTTCTGCACTTATGCAGAATGGGTCCTGCATTGTTGCTCATATTGCCCTTAAGCCACAGCATGTTCTACAAAACGGGTACTTGTCACCCCAATTTGTGTAGTTCACTCTCTTATAAGCCTGCCCTCAGACGCTGTAAAACTAGCCAATGTGAGTCTTGGGGTGGGCTTAGAAGTAGAGTGAGGCCTAACACTGAGTCTTGGGTGACGCACATTGCCTTTGTACACAGCGCTGCCAATCCCCAGGAAAACCAGCCAGCACATATAGCACATGACGTGTATGTTTATATGTACTAAGCAATCCTCCGTTCGCACTGTGTGATCACCACCACTGGCTAAAACTCATTGATAAATGGGCCTTTTAGCTTGTTGTGTGTATTGAGGCTCAAACATGGAAAAGGAAAAATAAAGGTGCCTGACAACCGTTTTAACCACCCTTCTGGTGGTATTCTTCAAGGGCCTGTGAAGTCAGTGATAGTACATCTGTATCTATTGCCTTCAGAGACGCCAAACAATCAAGTAATCAAATAACATTAACATTGCTTGTAAGTCCAGCAGAGTCCACTGTGAGCCCACTGGTTGATGGACCTCCAGCTGTGTGGGCTGTACAGAGGCTTGATAGGCAGCCCCTTCCCTTAAGCTGGGTACACACCTAAAAATAAAAGGCAGTGCAAGTGCTTGGAGGAAAAAAAAACAGCAAAGGAGTAATGTATGTGAATGTATGGGTTAAAAGTAGTGATGAGCGAGGTTCGGTTTTACTCGGTTTTACTCGGTTTTACTCGGTTCTCAAAACGGCATCTTATTGGCTATCCAAAACACGTGACATCCGTGAGCCAATAAGATGCCGTTTTGAGAACCGAGTAAAACCGAGTAAAACCGAGTAAAACCGAATCCGCTCATCACTAGTTAAAAGTAATGCTTCTAGCTCTTTTTTGCAAACGTGTAGGAGCCGATGTTCAGCTTATTGTAAGTCCCTGCCTTGCCTAAAGGGCCCTACTCACTGGCAGATCTCACTGCATGATATGAACGTTCTTGTTCATTAATGAACGAGAACTCGTTCATATCATGCAGTGTGTAGGCACTAACAATTAACGATGCGTGGCCCCACGCTAGTTAATCGTTGGTGCCCCGTCACTTATGCATGCAGGCCAATATGGACGAGATTGTCCATATTAGCATGCATCACTATGGAGCTGGGTCACCCGTCTGCCATATCGGCGGTCAGCCAGCTCGGCGGTGGGTCGCCTAGTCTATAGGGCCCTTTACCCTACTGTTGCATATTCCAGTTCTCCGTGTGCACTCCTAGTGCGTCTGGCCAAGTTCAGCCATTAACAATGATGTCACTCTATGTAATAGAGTCTGAGTTTGCCCAATGTGCTAGATGCCGGCCGAACACTGACTTTTTTTAAAGGGGCAATCATTTACCACGCATGGTTTTGCCTTGTAAGTGACTTCCCCTTTAAAGAAAAGTCCACGTTCGGCCAGCATCCCGTACATCGGGAGTACTCGGACATATCCCGCGTGATATGTCTTACCCGTCGTCACAACTAGACAGGCTTTTAAATGTGACCGACCAGTTGAGATGTCAGTCACCGGTGGTCGCTGCCGCAATTGTATGGGCAGAGGGTAGACCGCCCGTACACACAGCAATATGCGCCAATATATCTATATATATCGGACATCGGCTTTGCTCAGAGTCATCACTCACCTCCTGGACACCTGGTGCAGCGGTGAAAAAGGGGGTGGAGCTTCATTGGAATGGGCGGGGCTTCGTGGCCCAGCACCTGTTTTTTGCCTATTGAATGTCTTCAAAGGGGTAGGGCTTTAATTTAGGGGCGGGGCTTTGTGTCCTGACACCCATATTTTTGTCAATTGGGGGGATTGGAAGGTGCGGGCTGACTCGCAGGGAGTGCTGTGCCGGCTCCTACACAGTGACAGGATCTGAGTGCTGCACATAATGTAACAGTGCAACACTCGGCTCCTGTCACTGAGCAGGAGCTGGCACTTGGTGTCACCCCTCGGCGGGTGACACCCGGGAGCGGGCCGCACGCACCCCCCCTTGTGACGCCACTGGCTGTGCTGCACAGCCAACAGGATATGTCTGTGAACAGCGTCACTCACAGGCATATCGGGGAACACACCCATTGACAGGCTTGTGATATATCATCTGTTCGATCTGTACACAGCTTTAGATACTAGGTTAGCAACCTGACAACAACCTGCAGCATATTCTCCAAGCGCAGCATCTGTCAATATGCTGCATATTGCTGAACCACCAATGATGTGGTGAGCAGTAATATTATTATAATAAGTATAAGAAGAATGGAGCTTGTTATTATAACAAGTTAGAACAAATGATCAAATTATTGGCTGGAGGTAATATGAGCATGATAGTACAATAGATGATTCATTGGTTTGCCTTTGATGTGGTAAAAATGTTCTTGTTTACATTATTTATACTGATTGTAGTATCTATGAAGATAGTTTATGTGCATTAGCTAGATGAGGTAGTGTACCTTTAAGAATCTTGCTGCACAGATGAACATGTGATCAGGACGTAGAAGGAGAGAGACGGAGAAAGAGAGCAGCCATGTGGATTTGATTTCTATCTGTAATCATGCAAGTACTACTTATCAAAAAGAAATAAAATACATAATCTTCATACTGCATGATTCATTGAAATAAAGAGACGTACATCAGGATATAACACTGATATCTTGCTCTTCTCTGGGTTAAACTGACAGACAATCCCTTGTTAATACATACCTCTCAACTTTCTCCTGTTGAAAAGAGGGACATAGGCAGCGCGTGCTCCCAAAAAGGGGGCGCGGCCTATGAAAAGGGGGCGTGACTTCACAGGAGGACCTGCGATCGCGAGCCACGCCCCGTTTTCATCACGGGGGGGCATGCCCAGCGCTCCGTGAGCAGCTGGCATGCCCCCTGTCTCCCCTGAATAGACGGTGTGCGCATGCGCACAGCGTCTATTCTCCGCTGCTCTGCTAAGCAGAGCAGCGAGTGCAGGAACCTCCCAACTGGCCCCCCCACTGGGGGACACAACGGCCCACGGGTGGGACAGCGGGACAGTCCCCAAAAAACGGGACTGTCCCGCAAAAATCGGGACAGTTGGGAGGCATGTTAATAGCAAGGAAAGCAGGGAATGATTCCCAACATTTAAGAGTTGGAAAGAGGGACATCTTCACGCGAGTGCCCAAAAAGGGGGCGTGATCTACTGGAAAGGGGAGTGGCATCACGGAAGGGCCGCAATCGCGAGCCACGCCCCGTTTTTGTCACTGAGGGGGCATGCCTAGCGCTCTGGGAGTTGCTGGCATGCCCCCTCTCCCTCTGTCTCCACCGAATAGATGCTGTGTGCAATGCACACAGCGTCTATTCACCGCTGCTCAGCGAGCGACAGAGCCTCCCAACTGCCCCCCCCAACCACGGGACACTGCGACCCGTGGGTGGTACAGCGGGACAGTCCCAAAAAAACGGGACTGTCCTGCGAAAAATAAGAATTTACTTACCGATAATTCTATTTCTCGTAGTCCGTAGTGGATGCTGGGGACTCCGTCAGGACCATGGGGAATAGCGGCTCCGCAGGAGACAGGGCACAAAAATAAAGCTTTAGGATTAGGTGGTGTGTACTGGCTCCTCCCCCTATGACCCTCCTCCAAGCCTCAGTTAGGATACTGTGCCCGGACGAGCGTACACAATAAGGAAGGATATTGAATCCCGGGTAAGACTCATACCAGCCACACCAATCACACCGTATAACTTGTGATCTGAACCCAGTTAACCGTATGACAAACGTAGGAGCCTCTGAACAGACGGCTCACAACAATAACAACCCGACTTTGTTTGTAACAATAACTAAGTACAAGTATTGCAGACAATCCGCACTTGGGATGGGCGCCCAGCATCCACTACGGACTACGAGAAATAGAATTATCGGTAAGTAAATTCTTATTTTCTCTAACGTCCTAAGTGGATGCTGGGGACTCCGTCAGGACCATGGGGATTATACCAAAGCTCCCAAACGGGCGGGAGAGTGCGGATGACTCTGCAGCACCGAATGAGAGAACTCAAGGTCCTCCTCAGCCAGGGTATCAGATTTGTAGAATTTTGCAAACGTGTTTGCCCCTGACCAAGTAGCAGCTCGGCAGAGTTGTAATGCCGAGACCCCCCGGGCAGCCGCCCAGGATGAGCCCACTTTCCTTGTGGAATGGGCCTTGACAGATTTAGGTTGTGGCAAGCCTGCCACAGAATGTGCAAGTTGAATTGTGCTACAAATCCAACGAGCAATCGTCTGCTTAGAAGCAGGAGCACCCATCTTGTTGGGTGCATACAATATAAACAGTGAGTCAGACTTTCTGACTCCCGCCGTTCTTGAAATATATATTTTCAATGCCCGGACCACGTCCAACAACTTGGAATCCTCCAAATCGTTAGTAGCCGCAGGCACCACAATAGGCTGGTTCAGGTGAAACGCTGACACCACCTTAGGCAGAAAATGAGGACGCGTCCGCAGTTCTGCCCTGTCCGTATGGAAAATCAGATATGGGCTCTTATATGATAAAGCCGCCAATTCTGATACTCTCCTGGCTGAAGCCAGGGCCAGTAGCATGGTTACTTTCCATGTAAGATACTTCAACTCCACCGATTTGAGCGGCTCAAACCAATGGGATTTGAGAAAATCCAAGACTACATTAAGATCCCACGGTGCCACTGGGGGCACAACCGGGGGCTGTATATGTAGTACTCCTTTTACAAAAGTCTGGACTTCAGGAACTGAAGCCAATTCTTTCTGGAAGAAAATCGACAGGGCCGAAATTTGAACCTTAATGGACCCAAATTTTAGGCCCATAGACAATCCTGTTTGCAGGAAATGTAGGAATCGACCCAGTTGAAATTCCTCCGTGGGGGCCTTCCTGGCCTCACACCACGCAACATATTTTCTCCAAATGCGGTGATAATGTTGTGCAGTCACCTCCTTCCTGGCTTTTACCAGTGTAGGAATGACCTCTTCCGGAATGCCTTTTTCCCTTAGAATTCGGCGTTCAACCGCCATGCCGTCAAACGCAGCCGCGGTAAGTCTTGGAATAGACACGGTCCCTGTTGAAGCAGGTCCCGTCTTAGAGGTAGAGGCCACGGATCCTCCGTGAGCATCTCTTGAAGTTCCGGGTACCAAGTTCATCTTGGCCAATCCGGAGCCACTAGTATCGTTCTTACTCCCTTTTGCCGTATAATTCTCAGTACTTTTGGTATGAGAGGCAGAGGAGGGAACACATACACTGACTGGAACACCCACGGTGTTACCAGAGCGTCCACAGCTATTGCCTGAGGGTCTCTTGACCTGGCGCAATACCTGTCCAGTTTTTTGTTGAGGCGGGACGCCATCATATCCACCATTGGTTTTTCCCAACGGTTCACAATCATGTGGAAGACTTCTGGATGAAGTCCCCACTCTCCCGGGTGTAGATCGTGTCTGCTGAGGAAGTCTGCTTCCCAGTTGTCCACTCCCGGAATGAATACTGCTGACAGTGCTATCACATGATCTTCCGCCCAGCGAAGAATCCTTGCAGCTTCTGCCATTGCTGTCCTGCTTCTTGTGCCGCCCTGTCTGTTTACGTGGGCGACTGCCGTGATGTTGTCCGACTGGATCAACACCGGCTGACCCTGAAGCAGGGGTTTTGCCAGACTTAGAGCATTGTAAATCGCTCTTAGCTCCAGTATATTTATGTGAAGAGACATCTCCTTGCTTGACCATACTCCCTGGAAGTTTCTTCCCTGTGTGACCGCTCCCCAGCCTCTCAGACTGGCATCCGTGGTCACCAGGACCCAGTCCTGTATGCCGAATCTGCGGCCCTCTAACAGATGAGCACTCTGCAACCACCACAGAAGAGACACCCTTGTCCGTGGCGATAAGGTTATCCGCTGATGCATCTGCAGATGTGATCCGGACCATTTGTCCAGCAGATCCCACTGAAAAGTTTGTGCGTGGAATCTGCCGAATGGAATCGCTTCGTAAGAAGCCACCATCTTTCCCAGGACTCTTGTGCATTGATGCACAGACACTTTCCCTGGTTTTAGGAGGTTCCTGACAAGTTCGGATAACTCCCTGGCTTTCTCCTCCGGAAGAAACACCTTTTTCTGAACCGTGTCCAGAATCATTCCCAGGAACAGCAGACGTGTCGTCGGGGTCAACTGAGATTTTGGAAAATTCAGAATCCACCCGTGTTGTTGCATCACTAGTCGGGTTAGTGCTACTCCGTCCTCCAGCTGTTCTCTGGACCTTGCCCTTATCAGGAGATCGTCCAAGTAAGGGATAATTAATACGCCTCTTCTTCGCAGAAGAATCATCATTTCGGCCATTACCTTGGTAAAGACCCGAGGTGCCGTGGACAATCCAAACGGCAGCGTCTGAAACTGATAATGACAGTTTTGCACCACGAACCTGAGGTACCCTTGATGTGAAGGGCAAATTGGGACATGCAGGTAAGCATCCTTTATGTCCAGGGACACCATAAAGTCCCCTTCTTCCAGATTCGCTATCACTGCTCTGAGTGATTCCATCTTGAACTTGAATTTTTGTATGTACAGGTTCAAAGATTTCAGATTTAGAATAGGTCTTACCGAGCCGTCCGGCTTCGGTACCACAAATAGCGTGGAGTAATACCCCTTTCCCTGTTGTAGGAGGGTTACCTTGACTATCACCTGCTGAGAAAACAGCTTGTGAATGGCTTCCAATACCGTCGCCCTGTCTGAGGGAGACGTTGGCAAAGCAGACTTTAGGAACCTGCGAGGGGGAGACTTCTCGAATTCCAACCTGTAACCCTGAGATACTACCTGCAGGATCCAGGGGTCCACCTGTGAGCAAGCCCACTGTGCGCTGAAATTCTTGAGTCGACCCCCCACCGCTCCTGAGTCCGCTTGTAAGGCCCCAGCGTCATGCTGAGGGCTTTGCAGAACCCTGAGAGGGCTTCTGTTCCTGGGCAGGGGCTGCTTGTTGCCCTCTCTTACCCCTTCCTCTGCCCCGAGGCAGATATGACTGTCCTTTTGTCCGCTTGTTCTTATAGGACCGAAAGGACTGCGGCTGAAAAGACGGTGTCTTTTTCTGTTGGGAGGGGGTCTGAGGTAAAAAGGTGGATTTTCCGGCAGTTGCCGTGGCCACCAGATCCGATAGACCGACGCCAAATAATTCCTCCCCTTTATACGGCAATACTTCCATATGTCGTTTGGAATCCGCATCACCTGACCACTGTCGCGTCCATAAACTCCTTCTGGCAGATATGGACATCGCATTTACTCTCGATGCCAGAGTGCAAATATCTCTCTGAGCATCTCGCATATAAAGGAAAGCATCCTTTAATTGCTCTATAGTCAATAAAATACTGTCCCTATCCAGGGTATCAATATTTTCAGTCAGGGAATCCAACCAGACGACCCCAGCACTGCACATCCAGGCTGAGGCGATGGCTGGTCGCAGTATAACACCAGTATGTGTGTATATACTTTTTAGGGTAGTTTCCAGTCTCCTATCAGCTGGATCCCTGAGGGCGGCCGTATCAGGAGACGGTAACGCCACTTGTTTTGATAAGCGTGTGAGCGCCTTATCCACCCTAGGGGGTGTTTCCCAGCGCGCCCTAACCTCTGGCAGGAAAGGGTATAATGCTAATAACTTTTTTGAAATTAGCACTTTTCTATCTGGGTTAACCCACGCTTCATCACATACATCATTTAATTCCTCTGATTCAGGAAAAACTACAGGTAGTTTTTTCACCCCCCACATAATACCCCTTTTTGTGGTACTTGCAGTATCAGAGATATGCAAAGCCTCCTTCATTGCCGTGATCATATAACGTGTGGCCCTACTTGAAAATACGTTTGTTTCATCACCGTCGACACTAGATTCAGTGTCTGTGTCTGGGTCTGTGTCGACCGACTGAGGTAAAGGGCGCTTTACAGCCCCTGACGGTGTCTGAGACGCCTAGGCAGGTACTAACTGGTTTGCCGGCCGTCTCATGTCGTCAACTGATTTTTGTAATGTGCTGACATTATCACGTAATTCCATAAACAAAGCCATCCATTCCGGTGTCGACTCCCTGGGGGGTGACATCACCATTATCGGCAATTGCTCTGCCTCCACACCAACATCGTCCTCATACATGTCGACACACACGTACCGACACACAGCAGACACACAGGGAATGCTCTTATCGAAGACAGGACCCCACTAGCCCTTTGGGGAGACAGAGGGAGAGTTTGCCAGCACACACCCAAGCGCTATAATATATATGGGAACAACCTTATATAAGTGTTGTTCCTTATAGCAGCTTAAATATATCAAAATATCGCCAAAAAATGCCCCCCCTCTCTGTTTTACCCTGTTTCTGTAGTGCAGTGCAGGGGAGAGTCCTGGGAGCCTTCCTCACAGCGGAGCTGAGCAGGAAAATGGCGCTGTGTGCTGAGGAGAATAAGCCCCGCCCCCTATTTCGGCGGGCTTTTCTCCCGGAGTTTTAGATATCTGGCATGGGTTAAATACATACATATAGCCTCAATGGCTATATGTGATGTATTCTTTTGCCATAAAGGTATTAAATATTGCTGCCCAGGGCGCCCCCAGCAGCGCCCTGCACCCTCCGTGACCGCTTGGTGTGAAGTGTGTGACAACAATGGCGCACAGCTGCAGTGCTGTGCGCTACCTTCATGAAGACTGAAGAGCCTTCTGCCGCCTGTTTCCGGACCTTCAATCTTCAGCATCTGTAAGGGGGGTCGGCGGCGCGGCTCCGGGACGAACCCCAGGGTGAGACCTGTGTTCCGACTCCCTCTGGAGCTAATGGTGTCCAGTAGCCTAAGAATCCAATCCATCCTGCACGCAAGTGAGTTGAAATTCTCTCCCCTAAGTCCCTCGATGCAGTGAGCCTGTTGCCAGCAGGACTCACTGAAAATAAAAAACCTAAAAACTTTTTCTAAGCAGCTCTTTAGGAGAGCCACCTAGATTGCACCCTGCTCGGACGGGCACAAAAACCTAACTGAGGCTTGGAGGAGGGTCATAGGGGGAGGAGCCAGTACACACCACCTAATCCTAAAGCTTTATTTTTGTGCCCTGTCTCCTGCGGAGCCGCTATTCCCCATGGTCCTGACGGAGTCCCCAGCATCCACTTAGGACGTTAGAGAAATCGGGACATTTTGGAGGTATGTGATTCTATGGAATAAATTTACTAAAGCTTCTAAAAACGTAAAGTTGTGATGTTACACATAGCAACCAATCAGATTCTGTGTATCATTTTCTAGGATGCAATAAAGAAATGATAGGTTGCTATGGTCAACATCACTACTTTTCATTTTTAGAAGCTTTAGTTAATGTACCAATATGTGTTACTCATACTGCTCACTGTATCACAGGCAAAACATTGTGCAAGATAGGACAAAAATCTAAGATGTAGATATGTGGTACAGTATATTGTAGATCTGGTATATTCCTGGCGTTACATGTTGCCATCCTGTACCTCCAAATATGCCACAATTAAAAGTAAGGATTATACTGACCATACCTCTATTTGACCGCTCTCCCATATCCTGCAGAAGATACTTGATCTTTCGGGTAGTCCCTTGCCCCCCTGGAAGAGTTCCTATTGAAGTGGGCAGAATGGGGAGTTAAATACCGCTGAATCTGGGGTCTGTCGGGAGGGGTAGGACCTAATGTTGCGATTCTATGCTTATCTCATAATTTTAGCCCGTCCCTATTCAAATGTGTGCACACAAGGGGCAAGGCCTAATTGCACAATGGTCCGCTCACGATCTCATCACCAACCACCTACAATTATATAAATAGTGGCCAACTACAATTATATTTCTGCAGGCCTTTTGCCTCCTGGAAATTCAGATTAGCTTGTGAAAAATGAGACTGTTAGGAGACACCACGGTTTCTCTGTTTCCCTGTGATACAAAGCTGAGCTGTCAGATTCATATGTACACAGCAGCAAATAAGTGAGAGGTGCAGTCCTCCTGCTCAGAATGATAAGATCCCGCACAAGAATCAATGCATTTATAACCCACTGGGCCTGGTTCTGAGATGGGAGCAAAGCAATAAAGAGCAAGTAACTATACTTGGGCAAGACCATCTGGGGCAGATGTAAAATGTGCAGAGAGATTTAGATTTGTTAGGGGCGTATCCCAACTCACATCTATATTGCAATGTTCTTGTAAGCCATAGAACAATATCTGCAGGTGACAGTTGCTTCTGCTTCTTAAATTTTTTGGAGGCAAGCGCACTTGCTTTTCTTTAGCTGTCTCGCAGACATTAGGTGCAGGCTTCTGAGTAGAACATTGTGTGAGACCTGTACTTCTCCCAGAGAGACTTAAAAAGAAGGTAAGTATGCTATAAGTATTGTGGTGAGAGTGCTTGTGTCTCACCACAATTGCCCACATTCTGGTGGAATCAGCTTCCTCCAAAGGTGGAGAAGAAAACAAGGCCTGCACATTCTGCACCTGTAGTGGAAGTTTATAATTCCAGGCTTTTTTAAATTGCACAGCTGCAGCTGGAAAAACAGAGGTCCATGTTTTCCAGCTCACCCAGAGACAGCAGAAAGTCAGGTGCAGGAGAGAGGTTTAAAAATCCCATTTACCCACAGTGCATGGTGCTGATGCCTATTAGGGGCCAGTGAGCATGGTCCAGTTTATAGCCCCAGGGACTGTGGACACTGGCTGTGCCAGGAGAGCATGGCATGTGTAGCTGCAAGCCAATGCAGCAGAATGACTTTTGAGCACGGGATGTGCTAGGACCTTTTATGTTTGTGTTTCACTTTTCTCTATGTACATGTGTGACCAGGCCCACGCCTGTGTATTCTGTGCTGCAGTGTCTGATGCCAGTAAAGACACTGTGGCTGTAACCGGATAAATCTGCCTGAGAGTCCTTATTTAAGTACCCATATTACGTTATATAATTTAACAGTCTCAGAGCCGTAACTAGACTTTTTGGTGCCCTGTGCCAGAAAGATAATTGGCGACCCCCCCCCCCCATTTTTTCAATAGGGCCATATATCCAATCCCTTGCAGCCACACACTACATAGATCTGCTCAGCCGCAATGCTGATCACCATACGTGAGCAGATCCATCCAATGTGCAACCACACATCCAATCCCTTGCAGCCACATGCTACATAGATCTGCCCAGCTGCAATGCTGCTCACCACTTCACAAAGTACAAAATACACTGCTCAAATAAGTAAAGGGAACACTTAAACAACACAATGTAACTCTAAGTCAATCACACTTCTGTGATATCAAACTGTCCACTTAGGAAGCAACACTGATTGACAATCAATTTCATATGCTGTTGTGCAAATGGAATAGACAACAGGTGGGAATTATAGGCAATTAGCAAGACACCCCCAATAAAGGAGTTGTTCTGCAGGTGGTGACCACAGACCACTTCTCAGCTCCTATGCTTTCTGGCTGATGTTTTGGTCACTTTTAAAAGCTGTCGGTGCTTTCACTCTAGTGGTAGCATGAGACGGAGTCTACAACCCACACAAGTGGCTCAGGTAGTGCAGCTCATCCAGGATGGCACATCAATGCGAGCTGTGGCAAGAAGGTTTGCTGTGTCTGTCAGCGTAGTGTCCAGAGCATGGAAGCGCTACCAGGAGACAGGCCAGTACATCAGGAGACGTGGAGGATGCCGTAGGAGGGCAACAACCCAGCAGCAGGGCCGCTACCTTCGCCTTTGTGCAAGGAGGAACAGGAGGAGCACTGCCAGAGCCCTGCAAAATGACCTCCAGCAAGCCACAAATGTGCATGTGTCTACTCAAACGATCAGAAACAGACTCCATGAGGGTGGTATGAGGGCCCGACGTCCACAGGTGGGGGTTATGCTTACAGCCCAACACCGTGCAGGATGTTTGGCATTTGCCAGAGAACACCAAGATTGGCAAATTCGCCACTGGCGCCCTGTGCTCTTCACAGATGAAAGCAGGTTCTCACTGAGCACATGTGACAGACGTGACAGAGTCTGGAGACGCCAAGGAGAATGTTCTGCTGCCTGCAACATCCTCCAGCATGACCGGTTTAGCAGTGGGTCAGTAATGGTGTAGTGTGGCATTTCTTTGGGGGGCCGCACAGCCCTCCATGTGCTCGCCAGAGGTAGCCTGACTGCCATTAGGTACCGAGATGAGATCCTCAGACCCCTTGTGAGACCATATGCTGGTGCGGTTGGCCCTGGGTTCCTCCTAATGCAAGACAATGCTAGACCTCATGTGGCTGGAGTGTGTCAGCAGTTCCTGCAAGACGAAGGCATTGATGCTATGGACTGGCCCGCCCGTTCCCCAGACCTGAATCGAATTGAGCACATCTGGGTTATCATGTCTTGCTCCATCCACCACAGACTGTCCAGGAGTTGGCGGATGCTTTAGTCCAGGTCTGGGAGGAGATCCCTCAGGAGACCATCTGCCATCTCATCAGGAGCATGCCCAGGCATTGTAGGGAGGTCATACAGGCACGTGGAGGCCACACACACTACTGAGCCTCATTTTGACTTGTTTTTAGGACATTACATCAAAGTTGGATGTGCCTGTAGTGTGTTTTTCCACTTTAATTTTGAGTGTGACTCCAAATCCAGACCTCCATGGGTTAATAAATTCGATTTCCATTGATAATATTTGTGTGATTTTGTTGTCAGCACATTCAACTATGTAAAGAACAAATTATTTAATAAGAATATTTCATTTATTCAGATCTAGGATGTGTTGTTTAAGTGTTCCCTTTATTTTTTTGAGCAGTGTACATTAAGCTTCAAATAGTTAAAACTCTCAAGCTTGTAATTCTCTATCTGTCTATGCCAGGGCAGACGGCTCAATTAATTGGCTGTCTGACTGCAATGTCATAGGCAACGGGTTTGAATCCTGGACACATCAGCATCCCGAAATGTAATAAAGGACAGAGCAACTGAACAACAAAGAGCTCTCAAGCCATGTCCATGAATGCTGTATAGGTATTAGTGACACAAAGGGTTGGGGTAAGAGACAGGCGCGATCAGGGGATGCTGGACTTTAAAAAGTTACGTGAAAGTAATTAGATAATTCCTAATTGACAAGTGCAGCCAACAGTGCTCCCTACACTACAGCTATGTGTGGAGCATACTCCGCACACACCTAGTTACGGCTCTGAACAGACTACACAGTATGTAACAACAAATATAAATAGGTTTAGCTCCTGTTAAAGGAATATGCACTAAAACAACTGCAGTTTACAAATTATATTGTTAGTAATTTAATAATGTCCATTTATTACTTTCCAACCTTTCTTTTTCATGGATCAAATAAGACCAAACTTTAATAGTCTCTATTGTGGGACTGGGGACAGATTCACAAATGGACGGCTTGCAAACTGATGGGAGCAAAGGTGCCGTAAAGATGGAGCCGGAGGGCTATAAGGGGGAGGGGTAGCAGGTGGCCCACTAGCCAGTGAGGGGCAATTAGGGCCAAGCAGTCTGAGGCGGTTTAAAATGTACTTACCTACTCTCCTTGGAAGTTGCATCCCACCAGCTTCCTACTGAAGTGGGCAGGATTGGGAGTAAGTCACCGAAAATTACAGCAACAGGTGGAGTGGACAGGGTTAAGTGACATGAATCTTGGCATTTAGCCCCGTCCTCTACCCACGTGGACCTGTGAATTGTGGCAGTTTTGTTGGGTTGGAGGCAGGGCCTGATGTTCTGTAAGCCCAGCCCCCCAAAGGCTTCTCCCGGACAGGAGACAGAAAATGTAGGCAAGTATGGTTTAAATGAAAGGGGTTTTCAATCTACAGCACATGTGCAGGGCTTCAGGTACATGGCGGCCATGCCTTATTCCCGGGGACATCTATACTGCGCATGTGGATATCACCAGGAAAAAATGCATGCAATACCATTTTCCCCGAGAGTTCTGTCTGCAGGACCAGCAGCCACTGTGGTAATCTGGATGGATAAGTATAATTATGTGGGTATGGGGTGTGGGCCCTCCTGGACCCAGGTCAGGGGGGTCTTTAAAACAACACATGTATAATCAGAAGTATAATTGTTAAGTTTTGTGTTTGTGGGCCATACTTATCTACATACTGTATGCAATTAAAGATTGTCTTCTATTGCTCTGAATAGCAGTGATAATAGTTGAATCTTCGTGGCAATGTACCAAAGACTCCCAGTATCACTTAGAACAGTTGTGGGTTATATAAACTACTCTTATTACATGTAGCCATATAGTTATACTTTATAATAATAATAATAATAATAATATATACACATTTATAATATGTCATAGATATGCAGGACCCATCAGGACCCTACATGTCATCCTCTCTCCTCTGTCTCCCATCCTCCCCTCTGCCTCCCTTCCCCTCCTCTTCTGTTTCCCCATTGCAATTTACTTCTGCCCCTTCACACCCTTTCTACCCCACCACTCAACCCTGCTCTCTCCATCCTCTGCCTGTCACCTCACCTTTCCTCCACCACTATCATACTGCACTCCCTCCCTGCCTCACTCCTGCAGTCTCCCTTCCTAGCCAAGGACCCAGCACCATCATTACACCCTCTTCCTTCCAAATTAATCTTACCTCAAAGCTACAGCAATCCTGATAATCTCATTCACATCTCTCCCACAAACTCCTACCCCCCATCCCATGCCCTCTTGAACCCTCTCCTTCTGCAAATCCTTCACTCTCTTGGTCTGCGTGGTACTGCCCTCTCCTGGCTGTCCTCCTACCTCTCTGATCATTCCTTTTCTGTCTCCTCTCATGATGCTACCTCCCCCCCACTTCCACTAACTGTTGGTGTCCCCCAAGGCTCTGTTCTTGGTCCTCTCCTTTTCTCTCTCTATACTTCCTCTTTAGGTGAACTCAATTCTTTTAACATCCAATACCACCTCTATGCTGATGACACTCAAATCTATCTTTCCTCCCCTGATCTCTCCATGTCTCACCTCACTCGTACCTCCAACTGTTTTTCTGCTATCTCTTCCTGGATGTCCCAGCGCTTTCTTAAACTCAACATGTCTAAGACTGAGCTGATCATCTTCCCACCCTCCCGCGCAGCCTCACCTCCCACAATCTCATTATCCATTGATGGCACAACTATCTCCTCTAGCCCCAAAGTACGCTGTCTTTGCGTAATCCTTGACTCCTCTCTCTCCTTCAAAGCACACATTCAGCACCTCTCATAAACCTGTCATTTTCATCTCAAAAACATTTCCAGGATCAGACCCTTTCTCACCCAGGATGCCACTAAGATCATTATTCACTCACTGATTATTTCCAGACTGGACTACTGTAATCTCCTCCTAACTGGCCTCCCTGACAATTACTTCTCTCCACTCCAATCTATCCTCAATGCTGCTGCCCGGCTCATCTTCCTCACCAAACACACTACATCCACCTCCCCACTACTACAAGCCTTTCACTGGCTTCCTTCCCTTTCAGAATCCAATTCAAACTTCTCACACTCACTTACAAAGCCCTCACCCACTCCTCTCCCATTTATATCTCTGACCTTATCTCCCTTTACTCTCCCACCCGTCTTCATCGCTCTGCTAATGCACGCCGACTCTCCTGTCTTCTGATTACTTCCTCCCACTCCTATCTCCAAGATTTTTCACGTGCTGCTCCTTTTCTCTGGAATTCATTCACAACCTATACGTAAAAATGAGGAAAATTAGGGTCGAAGGATTGGTCTGCAGCTGAGCAGACAGGACACAGCAGCGCAGGCACCATGCTTTTGCACGTTCAAGCTCACAAAAATCAGCAGATATCCATCCCAAAAATGGTCATGACACGCCTGCATTTTCCCAACTACTCTCCATAAATTCTCTGCTATCACCGCCAAATGCCCACTTCCTGTCAATCACTCTGCAACTAAGTCCTCACTGCAGGTGTGGTTCCAGGAGGACCCTGGACTGTCGTCTCTCCCCCCATCCCCCCTCCTGATTTCTTCACTACCAGTCTAGGCTGAAGAACTAATGTTAGTTTATTTTAGATTTGAGAGCTAGGGGGCCATGCACCTTTTTGTTTATTTATTTAAAAAAAAAATGTACGCAAGGCATGTCAAGTAGGTCATGTGGTGTACACACGTCCATAGGCGAAACCAGAGATCTGGTAATGGGGGTCCCAGTTTTAGCACCATGTCAGAATATATCTATATACTCTATCTATCTATCTATCTATCTATCTATCTATCTATCTATCTATCTATCTATCTATCTATCTATCTATCTATCCATCCAGGTCCGGCTCCAGCCCTACTAGCACCCTGCACCTATCTATCTATCCATCCAGGTCCGGCTCCAGCCCTACTAGCACCCTGAGCGTGCGCGCTCCCAGGAAAGTGGGATTGGCCTCACAACTATATATTATGTTATAAAACTATAAATATATTTATTATCACACCCCCCTCTACACACATAATTGTCTGTCTTAAATATAATGGCCACAGTAAAACTGTTGCTGCTTACACATACTGCCCCCAGAAATGAGGATAGGGTAAAAACCATAATGCCCACAGTAATACTGTTGCTGCTTACACATACTGCCCATCAGGATTGGGTAAAAACAATAATGCCCCCCAGCAGTGCCAGTTACACATAGTTCTCCCAGTAGTGACAGATAAACATAATGCCCCCAGCAGTGCCAGATACACGTAATTCCACAAGCAGTGCTAGATACACATAATGCCCCCAGCACTGCCAGGTACACGTAATGCCCCCAGCAGTGCCAGGTACATGTAATGCCCCCAGCAGTGCATCTATGCACATAATGCCCCCAGCAGTGCCATATACTTGTAATACCCCCAGAAATGAGGATTTGGTAAAAACCATAATGCCCCCCAGTAGTGCCAGTTAAATATAGTGCCCCCAGTAGTGCCATGTAATCATAATGCCCCCAGCAGTGCCGCTTACCAAGAAATATCTGAGTCCAGCAGCTTGGGCGCAACGATTGTCTGACTGGTCCCCACCATGGTATGCCTCCAGTTACCAACACGGAGTGTACTTATGGGACTTTGCATGCTCTCTATAGCCGTTATCGAGTGGTATAAGGCATTCACTGTGAGCGACTTCTCTGCCCACCTGGCAGAGTCCTCATAATAATCCGAGAAGGGTAACTATTTATTCATATACCCTATACTGCATTTCCACTCACCTATATAGTGACTGCATCGGCATTCATTAAGCAGCTTCACTGGGACACCAGTGATAAGCGTTATTATATACAGGATAATAGTACGATAAACATTAGAAACAATCTTTCTTATAACCAGATAAGGACACACCTGCTTGAGCAGCATGTTGCTTATAAGTGTTTTAGAATACTAATATGATAAAGAGTGTCAATTTGAAGTTTCGTGATACATTGTTTTTTTCGGGAGGCATTGAATTTGGCGGTTATCGGGCTGTCAGGAGACCGACTCCGGAATACCGACACCTGGTGAAATACCGTCCATCAGAATCCCGACCGCCGGCCGAAATCCCCACTCAGGTGGTGATCCGTGCCACCACCTGAGTGAGAATATAATGGTCCGGAAGCGTGGCGAGCGGATGGCTGGGATACCATACTGATCCCGTTTGTTCATATGTGAATGTTACATTTTGCTGAGACAGAACAGAACAAGTCTATTCATGTTAATAGTTATACATTATTCTATTGCTTGCATATCTATGTATATATATTTGAAAGCCCTCACTCACTCACTCACTCACTCACTCACTCACTCACTGACTCATCAGTAATTATCTTACTTCCCGATATGTTAGGAAGCTGAAATTTAAGATAGCTATTCTTTAGGTGGAAAATAGGAGAACTACGTAATTAGAATTTTAATAAACCCCCCCCCTAATGGGATGAAAAGGGGGTTGACATAATGACATTATTACCGATGCGTGGCTTGCTTTGCATGAATGCTAACGCCCAAATGGACAATTGGATGAAATTAGGATTGCACCTCCAGGGGTAAATTTACTAAAATGGTAGTTCTATTTAAGATGGGTTGTTACCCATAGCAATCAATCAGATTTAACTTCTCCTTTATCTGGGATGCGGTCAAGATCCCGCCGGACGGGGTCCCGGCGGTCGAAATACCGATACTGGAATCCCAACCGGCACAATCCTGACATATTCTTTCTCCGTGGGTGTCCATGACACCCATAGAGGGAGAATAAAATAGTGTGCCAAGCGTAGCGAGGCACCGTGCCTGCAGCGTGGCGAGCGCAGCGAGCCCACAAGGGGCTGCGTTCCACTCGCCACCCTTGTCGGGATTCTGCTGGTCAGGATTCCGGTGTCGGTATTTTGACCGCCAGGATCCCGTCCAGCGGGATTTCGTACTGATCCCCTTTATCTAGCATCTTCTAAAAGAAAATCCCATCTTAAATAGAACTCTCATTTTAGTAAATTTACCCACCAGTGTTTAGAATTTAATAAACCACAAAAATGGTCCTGTCACTGTTTACCCCATCTGCTACGGGTGCTCCTTGGGTAATGCCAAGAACCATGGATTAATATTTATTTACATTAAGATGTCTCAAATACAGCTCTATAGATTTACCAGATTTTTTACACTCATTTATATTTATAACCATGAAAATCAGGAACTCCTGTGCGAAGAACGGGTAGAACCGCTAGTTTTATATATTCTCTTATAAAATAAAATGTAATCATACAAGACCCCTGTGTATTTTAATGGAAAGCAGATTTCATTTAGGTCAACTGTTCTAAACATTATATATATAAAACCAGCGCAGTGATTTTGGTTAATATGTTCTCTCTTCTAATGTACAGCCCTCACCTGGCTTTTTTACTTGCTGCAGGTTTTATCTTACGGGTGATTGTTCATCCATTTTTTATTGCATCTAAAGACTAAATTACCGGCACCAGGCATTCAGAACAGTTTAGGCTGTTCAGAGCATTTATAAAATTTTCAGATACACAAAATGCCCCCAGAGGTGCCAGTTACATGTAATGCCAGATACACATTATACCCCAAGCAGTGTCAGATACATTTATTAATATATAATGCCCCCCCCCCTACCCCCACTGTGGACAGACTGCATGCAGCTTCACCCAACCTGAAAAGAAAGAGCTGATAGTGACTGGCCAACTCCCCCCGACCCCTCCAATGCAGCCAGTGAACAGGCGGCACTTACCAAACACTGGTGAGGTGAGGTCACGACTCATGGTGGTCACTCTGAATACTCTGGTATTTCATTTGGATTGTATTTGATCTCACTATAAGCCTTTTTAACTACTGTAACTACAGTTGTGCTCATAAGTTTACATACCCTAGCAGAATTTGTGATTTTCTGGCCATTTGTCAGAGAATATGAATGATAACTCACAAACTTTTCTTTCACTCATGGTTAGTGGCTGGGTGAAGCCATTTATTGTCAAACAACTGTGTTTACTCTTTTTAAATCATAATGACAACAGAAACTACCCAAATGACTCTGATCAAAAGTTTACATACCCCAGTTCTTAATACCGTGTATTGCTCCCTTTAACAACGACAGTTTGAAGTCTTTTGTGGTAGTTGTGGATGAGGCTCTTTATTTTCTCAGATGGTAAAGCTGCCCATTCTTCTTGGCAAAAAGCCTCCAGTTCCTGTAAATTCATGGGCTGTCTTGCATGAACTGCACGTTTGAGATCTCCCCAGAGTGGCTCAATTATATTGAGGTCAGGAGACTGAGATGGCCACTCCAGAACCTTCACTTTATTCTGCTGTAGCCAATGACAGGTCGACTTGGCCTTGTGTTTTGGCTCATTGTCATGTTGGAACGTCCAAGTACGTCCCATGCGCAGCTTCCGGGCTGATGAGTGCAAATTTTCCTCCAATATTTTCTGATAACATGCTGCATTCATCTTGCCATCAATTTTGGCCAAGTATCCAGTGCCTTTGTAGCTCACGCATCCCCAAAACATCAGTGATCCACCTCCGTGTTTCACAGTAGGAATGGTGTACCTTTCATCATAGGCCTTGTTGACTCCTCTCCAAATGTAACATTTATGGTTGTGGCCAAAAAGTTAAATTTTGGTCTCATCACTCCAAATGACTTTGTTCCAGAAGTTTTGAGGCTTGTCTCTGTGCTGTTTGGAGTATTGTAAGTGGGATGCTTTGTGGCTTTTGCGTAGTAATGGCTTTCTTCTGGCGACTCGACCATGCAACCCATTTTTCTTCAAATGCCCCCTTATTGTGCATCTTGAAACAACCACACCACTTTTTTTCAGAGTCCTGTATTTCAGCTGAAGTTATTTGTGGATTTTTCTTTGCATCCCAAACAATTTTCCTGGCAGTTGTGGCTGAAATTTTTGTTGGTCTACCTGACCGTGATTTGGTTTCCACAGAATCCCTAATTTTCCACTTCTTAATTAGAGTTTGAACACTGCTGATTGGCCTTCTCAATTGCTTGGATATCTTTTTATATCCCTTTCCTGTTTTATACAGTTCAATTACCTTTTCCTGCAGATCCTTTGACAATTCTTTTGCTTTCCCCATGACTCAGAATCCAGACACGTCAGTGCAGCACTGGATGAAAGATGCAAGGGTCTTTCAGGAGCCCAGAAACTCACTGACCTTTTATACACACATACTGATTACAAGCAAACAGATCACAGGTGAGGATGGTTACCTTTAGTGGCCATTCAAACCCGTTTGTGTCAACTTATGTGCATTTATCAGGCCAAAATCTCCAGGGTATGTAAACTTTTGATTAGGGTCATTTGGGTAGTTTTTGTTGTCATTATGATTTAAAAAGAGTAAACACAGTTGTTTGACAATAAATGGCTTCACCCAACCACTAACCATGAGTGAAAGAAAAGTTTGCGAGTTATCATTCATATTCTCTGACAAATGGCCAGAAAATCACAAATTCTGCTAGGGTATGTAAACTTATGAGCACAACTGTATGTGTTTTTGAAATAATGGACACAATACTCTAATTCCATCCATATTTTGTTTCCCTAGTGATTTATTATCTGGATTGCATTCATCTCTTTTACGGTCTATACGAATAAGCAAACTTAAGAAAATAGAGGAAAGAAAATAGGATTTTAATACCTACCGGTAAATCCTTTTCTCCAAGTGCGTAGAGGATGCTGGGGACTCCAAAAAAACCATGGGGTATAGACGGGATCCGCTGGAGACATGGGCACACTAAAAAGACTTTGACTAGGTGTGAACTGGCTCCTCCCTCTATGCCCCTCCCCCAGACCTCAGTTATAGGAACTGTGCCCAGGAGAGATGGACATTTCGAGGAAAGGATTTTTGTTAAACTAAGGGCGAGAAACATACCAGCCCAGTGGCGTAACTACTGCCCCCGCAGCCCTCGCAGTGGCTTGGGGGCGAGGGGCTGCGGGGGCGCCACTGATTTAGCGCAGATTGACATGCGGACGAGCGTCTGCATGTCAATCTGCTCCTGCTAACCCTCCCTGCTGTGTTGGAGGGACACTGAGGGCACAGCACGCGCCTCTCCTGTGTCCCTCCTGCATCATCTCCGGCGGCCGCGGGTCTAATAAACGAAGTGCCGTTCGTGAGCTCTGATTGGCTCACGAACCAGCACTTCGTTTATTAGACCCGCGGCCGCCGGAGATGATGCAGGAGGGACACAGGAGAGGCGCGCGCTGTGCCCTCAGTGTCCCTCCAACACAAACCAGCGGGGGAGCGGCGGCGGCGGAGGGGGGAGGGGGCATATATGGCACTGGGGGAGGAATATCTGGCACTGGGGGCATATGTGGCACTGGGGGGGTGGGGGAATCTGGCACTGGGAGCATATCTGGCACTGGGGGGGGATATCTGGCACTGGGGGCATATGTGGCACTGGGGGGGGGGGGGGGAATCTGGCACTGGGAGCATATCTGGCACTGGGGGGGGGGGATATCTGGCACTGGGGGCATATGTGGCACTGGGGGGGGGGAATCTGGCACTGGGAGCATATCTGGCACTGGGGGGGAATATCTGGCACTGGGGGGGGTATCTGGCACTGGGGGCATATGTGGCACTGAGGGGGAATGGGGGTATCTGGCACTGGGAGTATATCTGGCACTGGGGGGGAATATCTGGCACTGGGGGCATATGTGGCACTGAGGGGGAATATCTGGCACTGGAGGCATATGTGGCACTGGGGGGGGGGTATATGTGTACCTGGCACATAGGGGGGGGGCTATATTGTGCACTGGGGTCATGTGAGTACCTGGCACCGTGGGATAATATCTGGCACTGGGGACATATGTGGCACTGGGAGCACAGCCCTAGCAACAAGCACTACCCCCTAGCAACGAGCATGACACCTAGTGCATGATACCCCTGGCAACGAGCATGACACCCTGAGCATGAAAACCCCTGGCACCGTGCATGGAACCAAGAGCATGAAAACCCCTGGCACCGTGCATGGAACCAAGAGCATGAAACCCCTGGCAACGAGCATGACACCCAGTGCATGAAACCCCTGGCAACGAGCAGGTAATTTAAAAGTAATTAGAAGCCTTACTGTACGACTTAATGTGTAATGGGCATTACGGTGTGTGGCATAATGTATCACAGACATTGCGGTGTGTGTCATAATGTGTCACAGGCATTACGGTGTGTGGCATACTATATCACGGGCATTGTGGTATGTGGTATAATGTCTCAGGGTCATTGCAGTGTGGCATAATGTATAACGGGCATTGCGGTGTGTGGCATAGGGTATAACGGGCATTGCTGTATGTGTCAGGCATTACGGTGTGTTGTATACTATATCATGGGCATTGTGGTATGTGGTATAATGTATCAGGGGCATTGCAGTTTGTAGCATAATGTATAACGGGCATTGCGATTCCTGTCATAATGTGTCGGGGGCATTACGGTGTGTTGTATACTATATCACGGGCATTGTGGTATGTGGTATAATGTATCAGGGGCATTGCAGTGTGTAGCATAATGTATAACGGGCATTGCGATTCCTGTCATAATGTGTCGGGGGCATTACGGTGTGTGGCATAATGTGTCGGGGGCATTATGGTGTGTGCATATTGTGTCATGTGCATTATTGTGTGTGGCATAATGTCTAAGGGCCATTGCAGTATGTGGCATAATGTATACTGGGCATTACTATAAGGAGGAAAAATTACAAATAATGTAAGGGGCATGAATCAGGATTATTTTTCTTTCCCGTGGTGGCTAACGTCTGGGCGTGCAGGTTGGAAAACTGGGGTATAACGTAGTCTTTTCCTGCAATGCCACGCCCCTTTATGTGAAGCCACTCCCATCCCAACGAAGCCACACCCCCTATTTATCCCTTTAATAGTGCCAATTATGGGGTATGGGGGGGGGTGCCAAAGAATTTTTTGGCTTGGGGGAGAAAAATTTCTAGTTACACCACTGTACCAGCCCACACCACAAACATACTGTACAACTGGATTAGCAGAAAACCAGATAACAGTATGAACTAACGACAGCAACAAGCTGAATATAACTGATACACAAACCTTGTGTAACCGAAAATAGCCAGTATCAATACAACTGCAAGGAACAGTCCGCACTGGGATGGGCGCCCAGCATCCTCTACGGACTAGGAGAAAAGGATTTACCGGTAGGTATTAAAATCCTATTTTCTTTTACGTCCTAGAGGATGCTGGGGACTACAAAAGGACCATAGGGTCTATACCAAAGCTCCAGACCGGGCGGGAGAGTGCGGACGACTCTGCAGCACCGATTGAGCAAACATGAGGTCCTCATCAACCAGGGTATCAAACTTGTAGAACTTAGCAAAAGTGTTTGAACCCGACCATGTAGCTGCTCGGCAAAGTTGAAGTGCCGAGACCCCTCGGGCAGCCGCCCAAGATGAGCCAACCTTCCTGGTAGAATGGGCCTTTACTGACTTCGGCAACGGTAGCCCAGCCGAAGAATGAGCGTGCTGAATCGTATTACAAATCCAGCGAGCAATAGTCTGCTTAGAAGCAGGATTTCCAATCTTGTTGGAAGCACACAGGACAAACAGAGCCTCTGTTTTCCTAGTAAGAGCCATTCTGGCGACATAAATTTTCAAAGCTCTTACGACATCAATAGATTTTGGGACTGCCACAGCATCCGTAGCCACAGGTACCACAATAGGTTGATTTATGTGAAACGAAGAAACCACTTTCGGCAGAAATTGTTGACGAGTCCTCAATTCCGCTCTATCCACATGAAAAATCAAATATGGGCTCTTGTGAGACAAAGCCGCCAACTCGGACACTCGTCTGGCAGACGCCAAAGCCAAAAGCACGACCACTTTCCAAGTGAGAAACTTTAACTCAACCTTATGCAAAGGTTCAAACCAGTGAGACATAAGAAACTGCAACACCACTTCAAGATCCCACGGCGCCATAGGTGGCACAAATGGAGGATGGGTATGCAGCACTCCCTTCACGAAAGTCTGAACCTCAGGAAGGACGGCCAATTATTTCTGAAAGAAAATAGATAAAGCCGAAATCTGCACTTTGATGGAACCCAATTTCAGGCCTGCATCCACGCCTGCCTGCAAAAAATGGAGGAAACGACCCAAGTGAAACTCCTCCGCAGGAGCTGCTTTGGTTTCACACCACGACACATACTTTCTCCAAATACAGTGATAATGTTTCGCCGTGACCTCCTTCCTAGCCTTAAGGAGAGTGGGGATGACCTCCCCGGGAATACCCTTCCGAGCTAGTATTAGGCGTTCAACTTCCACGCCGTCAAACGCAGCCGTGGTAAGTCCAGAAACATGCAGGGCCCCTGCAGTAACAGGTCCTCTCTTAGAGGAAGCGGCCAGGGATCTTCCACTAGTAATTCCTGAAGATCCGGATACCAGGCCCTCCGTGGCCAATCTGGAGCGACGAGTATAGCATGAACCCTTGTTCGTCTTATGATCCTCAACACCTTTGGAATGAGAGGAAGCGGAGGGAACACATACACCGACTGAAACACCCACGGAGTCACCAGGGCGTCTACCACACAGGCTTGGGGGTCCCTCGACCTGGAACAATACTTCGGAAGCTTCTTGTTGAAGCGAGACGCCATCATGTCTATCAGAGGAATTCCCCAACGCCTTGTCACTTCTGCAAATACCTCTTGATGAAGAGCCCACTCTCCTGGATGGAGATCGTGTCTGCTGAGGAAATCTGCTTCCCAGTTGTCCACGCCCGGGAGGAAGACTGCTGACAGAGCGCTCACGTGCTGTTCCGCCCAGCGGAGAATTCTTGTGGCTTCCGCCATTGCCGCCCTGCTCCTTGTTCCGCCTTGGCGGTTTACGTACGCCACCGCTGTTATGTTGTCCGACTGAATCAGGACAGGGAGACCCTGAAGAAGGTTATTCGCTTGCAGGAGGCCGTTGTAAATGGCTCATAACTCGAGAACATTTATATGGAGACAAGATTCCTGGCTTGTCCATTTTCCCTGGAAATTTCTTCCTTGCGTGACTGCGCCCCAGCCTCGGAGACTTGCATCTGTGGTCAGCAGGACCCAGTCCTGGATTCTGAATCGGCGTCCCTCTAGAGGGTGAGAGCCTTGCAGCCACCACAGGAGAGAAATCCTGGCCCTGGAAGATAGACTTATTTTCCTGTGCATGTGCAGGTGAGACCCGGACCATTTGTTCAGCAGATCCCACTGAAACACCCGGGCATGAAACCTGCCAAACGGAATGGCTTCGTACGCCGCAATCATCTTCCCTAGCACTCGAGTGCATTTATGAATCATCACTTTTGTCGGTCTCAGAAGCTCCTTGACCATGGTCTGTATTTCCAGAGCTTTGTCCTCCGGAAGAAACACTCTCCGTAACTCCGTGTCTAGGATCATGCCCAGGAAAGGCAGCCGTGTTGTCGGGATCAACTGAGACTTTGGCAAATTTAGAGTCCAACCGTGATGACACAGAACCGACAGGGAGAGTTCCACATTTCTTAGCAATTGTTCTTTTGATCTCGCCTTTATAAGGAGATCGTCCAAGTACGGGATAATTGTGACCCCTTGCTTGCGAAGGAGTACCATCATTTCTGCCATAACCTTGGTGAAAACCCTCGGGGCCGTGGAAAGCCCAAACGGCAACGTCTGAAATTGGTAATGACAATCCTGCAATGCAAATCTCAGAAAGGCCTGATGAGGAGGATATATCGGGACCTGTAAGTAGGCATCCTTTATGTCGACTGACGCCATTAAATTCCCCCCTTCTAAGCTGGAGATCACAGCTCGAAGAGATTCCATCTTGAACTTGAAAGTTTTCAAGTATGGATTGAGGGATTTTAGGTTCAGAATCGGTCTGACTGAGCCGTCTGGCTTCGGCACCACAAAGAGGCTCGAATAGGACCCTTCCCCCCCACTGGGACGGGGGAACCGGTACAACGACCCTCTGTTGACACAGCTTTTGTATCGCAGCATTTACTACTACTCTTTCTGGAAGAGAAACTGGAAGGGCCGATTTGACAAAGCTGCGGGGGGGGGGACATCTCCTGAAACTCCAGTTTGTACCCTTGGGACACTATGTCTAAAACCCAAGGATCCAGGGCCGATTAAAACCAGACCTGACTGAAGAATTGGACACGGTCCCCCACCGGCACGGACTCCCGCAGGGGAGCCCCAGCGTCATGCGGTGGACTTGGTAGAGGCGGGGGAGGACTTTTGGTCCTGGGCGCCTGACACTGCAGGCGACCTCTTTCCCCTTCCTCTACCCTTTGAAGCGAGGAAGGACGAGCCCTTTCCTCTTTTGTACTTATTAGGCCGAAAGAACTGCATCTGCTGATGGGGCACCTTTTTCTGTTGTGTGGGAACATAAGGAAGAAAAGATGACTTACCCGCAGTAGCGGTAGACACCAGGTCAGCAAGGCCGTCACCAAACAAGACACTACCTTTAAAGGGGAGAGCTTCCATATTTTTCTTGGAGTCGGCATCAGCATTCCATTGATGAATCCACAGCGCCCTCCTGGCCGAGACTGCCATGGCATTGGCTCTTGATCCCAAGAGACCAACATCCATCGCCGCATCCTTTAGGTAATCTGCAGCGTCCTTGATATAACCAAGAGTCAAAAGAATGTTATCCTTATCAAGGGTATCCATATCAGAAGCCAAATTATCAGCCCACATAGCAATAGCACTACTCACCCATACCGACGCCACAGCAGGTCTGAGCAATGCACCAGTATTAACGAAAATGGCCTTCAATGTCGTCTCCAGCTTGCGATCCGCCGGATCCTTGAGAGCAGCCGTGTCAGGAGACGGAAGCGCCACCTTCTTGGACAATCGGGATAGAGCCTTGTCCACATTGGGAGACGACTCCAATTTTTCCATGTCGTCAGAGGGGAAAGGATATGCCATCAAAATTCTCTTGGGAATCTGCAACCTTTTGTCAGGCGACTCCCAAGCCTTTTCACAAAGCGCATTCATTTCATGAGAGGGGGGAAACTTCACCTCAGGCCTTTTCCCTTTAAATAAGCAAACCCTTGTGTCTGGAACAGCAGGTTCCTCAGAGATATGTAAAACATCTTTGATAGCTACAATCATGTACTGAATTCTCCTAACAACCCTCGGATGTAAAGAAGCCTCATTGAAATCGACATCGGAATCAGAGTCCGTGTCGGTATCTGTATCTGCCATCTGGGTAAATTAACGCTTTCGTGACCCTGAGGTGGTCTGTACCTGAGACAAAGCATCCTCCATGGATTTTCTCCATGTTTGTGTCTGAGAATCAGATTTATCCAGCCTCTTAGACAATAAAGCCACATTTGCATTCAGTGTACTCAGCATATTCACCCAATCAGCAGTCGGCTGTGCCGACAGAGTCATTCCCAAATCCCTCTCTGCACCCCCAGTAACAACCTCCGGGGAGGAACACACAGCCTCAGACATGTCGACACATAGTACTGACACACCCACACTCACACTGGCCAAAAACAAGGGGACAGACCCACAGGGAAGCCTGAAGAGAGAAACACAGAGGGAATATGCCAGCTCACACCCTAGCGCCCATATACTACCAAGAAATAATATATGTGTCTAGCGCTGTAATATAGGATAAAAAGCACCAAATTTCATATGCCCCCCGTTTTGCTCCCTTGTTACTTGAAGGAGCTTGGAGGTCCGGGCCAGCGTCTCTGCAGCGGCTGTGGAGAGAGAGAAAATGGCGCTGGTGAGCTGTGCGTCTAAGCTCCGCCCCTTCCCGGTGCGCTGTAGTCCCGCTCAATTTTGAATTTTTTATACTGGCGGGGGTTTTATATACGGTGCCCGGGCACCGAATATGCGTTCTGCCAGTTCATTGACCCTCAGTAACTGCTGCCCAGGGCACTCCCCCCAGCGCCCTGCACCCTGTGAGTGCCGTTGGTGATGTGTGTGGGAGCATGGAGTGCAGCGCTACCGCTGCGCTGTACCGTTACTGAAGTCTTCTGCCGTCTGATGTCTTCTTTTCTTCTAAAGGTCACCCGGCTTCTTTCTTCTGGCTTCTGCGAGGGGGGTGACGGCGCGGCTCTAAGAACAAGCAGCTAGGCGAACTAAGTGATCGAACCCTCTGGAGCTAATGGTGTCCAGTAGCCTAAGAAGCAGAGCCCTTGAACTAAGAAGAAGTAGGTCTGACTTCTCTCCCCTCAGTCCCACGATGCAGGGAGCCCGTAGCCAGCAGGTCTCCCTGAAAATTAAAAACCTAACAAAAGTCTTTCTAGAGAAACTCAGTAGAGCTCCCCTAGTGTGTGTCCAGTCACTCCTGGGCACAAAGTCTAACTGAGGTCTGGGGGAGGGGCATAGAGGGAGGAGCCAGTTCACACCCAGTCAAAGTCTTTTTAGTGTGCCCAGGTCTCCTGCTGATCCCGTCTATACCCCATGGTCCTTTTGGAGTCCCCAGCATCCTCTAGGACGTAAGAGAAAGACTCTTTGTTGGGGCACGCTTAATACAGAAATAAAAAAGATTTAAAAATTATCAATTTCTAAAAAAGCAGTAAGGTTACACACAGAAATTTACAAGGATAAAATTACTCAGTAAAAATTAGAACTAGATGAGCACATCCAATGGAATCTCTAAGGGGGTGGTATGTAATGATGTAAAGATTTATTTTTAGGTTTTCAGAATGTAATATAGAGATGGAGCCACACTAATCTAGTGTGGCTCCATCTCAGACGTTCTCTCCCGGCGGGACTAGGCGATCCGGCCTGAAGTATGCACTTGTTCTTAACTAACACTGTCTAAACGACATGTAGAATACTTAAGTGTCCTGTAACTGCACAGCGCTGATGATGCAGGCGGCTTTACAGAGGAGGCATTGCCCAGCAGTCCCAGAATCAGCGCAGCTGTATGTAATAGCGCCCAAATGCTGACAGGGAGTGAGGGAGACAGAGAGATGCAGCTCCAGGGCGGGAACATTTACTCTAAATGGCACCCAGGGGCTGGGGGAAGGGCTACAGGCCAGAGCCTTATCTCCTTGCTGGACTTCACCACCGGGTGCTGTAGGCCTTAATAAAATGGATTTTAGCCTAATCTGACCTGTGTCCTTGCCCTGGTGGTCTAGTTGGGTCCCTGTACGGCCACAGTGTCTATGCCAGCACGCGCGGCCAGCCTCCTAATGGCCGCCCCGGATCGCGATTTCCAGCGGGTCCCGCCTGGGGGACCCTCTTACCTCCTCCCTGAGGGCGGCCACGCGATCCCGGAGAGCTTCGGTTAGTGTGTGTGTGCCCTGGGTGAAGACCGGAGCCTCCGCTGTAAGTACACGGCAACCAGGGACGCAGGAGTATATATACAGCGCCACTGGGGGACGTGATGTAGCTGCAGCAGGAGATATCAGAATGATATCTAGCACTAACGTGCCTCTGCAGCAGCCCTAGAAGTCTTCTATCCTCTTTAAAATAGCTCTTCTCAGGGCTGCTGGAGCACATATATATATATATATATATATATATATATATATATATACATGTTGACTATCCCTTGTCCAGAATTCAAAATCACACATTTTTGGTTCCCCTACTGAGATAATTACACATATATATATATATATATATATATATATATATATACTGTATATATTATGTATATATACACGTAATATATAATATATATCTCGTTGTCTCAGTAGGGGACCCAAACGTGTATTTTTGAATTTTGGATAAGGGATACTCAACCTGCATGTGTGTGTGTATATATATATATATATATATATATATATATATATATATATAGATGACATTCATTCAATTTCCAGATTACTGTCACACAACATGTAACATGCATATTCTGGGTGTACTCCTTCGGGATTTTAGCAATCTCTCGATTGTGTTACATATTGCTACTGTAAGTGTAGCTTGCATGAAGATGGTCTACTCTGCACGTATTGGATGTGAACACAGCAAGGTGACAATTGGAGTACCTTGTGGTTGTAACTTTAGTTACAGGGCAGAAAAGGGACATGCCATGGCGAAATGTGGCACTCTTGCTTAGTAACCATACAATAGAGTCTGTCTTGTGTGTATAGGCTGTGTTATGCTGTCAGGGAGTAACTATTCATTGAGGTCATAAAGCATGTACAGACAGTATCTCGAGGTATTGCAGCAAGGTACAGTGCTGTCTGCTTCATGACCTTTTCATTGTCTAATGTCTAACATATTTTTGCTATGGTCATTTATTATCACTATCTTATAGTTCAACGTCAAGATTGCCTTTTTATAAATAAAGGTTCTGATACGTGGATGATTATTTTTAAAAAAGCATTTGCAAATTCCATACTATTCTAAGAATCATTACTACGACAAGCTCTTTACTGTTATGCATAATTTTCAAGAACTTTTTGCTAAATCATTTAAGATGTGTGTGTTTGTTTATAACTATATTTTAATAGTTTTGTAATAGTATTTGTGCTCGTATTTGCAGTTTGCGTAAATTATTTAGTGTGTACTACAGTCAGTTGTACACTAGATGGCACTGTGCATTTGTACAAAGCATCACAACAAATGTAGGGTTTCTTGTGGACATTTGCTCTTTACATATCACTACATAAACACAGAGGAACAATAGCAGGCTTTCAGATAAGGTGAGCCACAGTCTCCACCCAATTTCCAAATATAGGTCCTCAAAAACACACATTGATCCATTGTGAAATGATATGTGGAAAAGCTTTCAGATCACGAGAGAACTGTAAATGCATAACATTATATGTAATCTTGTTAGCAAGGTGTTGGTCTCAGTCCATTCCTATTTAACACGCTGAGGGCAAGGTCCTACAGTAGGTTTATTCAGATCAAATCTGGTATGCAAAGAAAAATCATAAACAATTTAGATGCTAGTTTATATATTTTTTAGTTAAATAAAATGTGCACATACATTGGTCCTTTGCATCTAAAAGGTGACTCACTATGCCAGAGTTGGTATAGAGTTTTCGTCACCATTCAGCAGAATAATGTGTTTCGCATGGGAAAGCCTTTGCTGCCATAAGCAAATCTTCACTGTATTATCAGCAGCAACCATTTGATGCACATGGGGAAACAAAAAAGTCTTATCACTGCTGATATCTATGTTTTTGCTGGTAACAGGGCTTGTTATTTGATAAATCTGCCTTTTAGTAGAGGCATCTTCAATGGCAGGATACCAAACTCCATTATCTGCTGTACAAATGAGATTCGGAACTTAAAGAATAGGACATATAATAGATTGATTGATTGATTTTTGGAAGTTTAGTGTTAGTTTCTCAGTAAAAAAATGAAATTAAATTATTATACTTTCTTGACCAAGCTCAGTTCAGTTATGTGACATTGGACACGAAATTCTCCCCTTTTGCCCATGTTGCTTCAGATTTAGATTCAGGTAGGACAGCTAGGACACGGGCCCTCTCAACTATACATTTCTCTGCACATTGTAAATCTGCCCCACCTGCTGTGCAATATGGTTTTGCCAAGGTGCAAAGTTACTTTTATTTTGTTCCCAACTCTGAAACAACCCCATTATGAGCAGTCTTATATTACTCCATCACAAATGACTAGTGACGTGCGGTGAGGTGAGGCAGAGCCTTTCCTGTCATACTAACGTTTATACCAGAGTTTTGATTGTATAAAGTATATGAAAAATACAAAGAATATGTGTGAAATATATTCTTTGCATTATTCTAATCATTTTTATAGTCAAAACTCTGGAGTAAAAAGTCTATGGCAGGTGAGCTGACCTCTTCCACACTTCTCAGATCAAACTCACCAAATTTCCAGAAGTTTATACTGCTGCACCTGCGTATAATGCCCAGATGTACCCTATGGCTCATATATTGGGTTTAAATCTGGCTACGGTGCTAGCTAGTGCCTCCTGAGCCATTTAGCTCAACGCACGTCCATGCACATGATGTACAGTCTAGTTCCTAACACAATGCTACGATGTACATCTGTGGCAGGTGTCCTGCTACTGCCAACCTGTCAGACCACATTCCCCTTCTACTCTTAACATTGGCCCTCATTCCGAGTTGTTCGCTCGTTGCCGAATTTCGCTATATTGCGATTAGTCGCTTACTGCGCATGCGCAATGTTCGCAGAGCGCATGCGCTTAGTTATTTTACTCAAAAGTTAGGTATTTTACTCACGGCATTATGAGGATTTTTCTTCGTTCTGCTGATCGTAGTGTGATTGACAGGAAGTGGGTGTTTCTGGGCGGAAACTGGCCGTTTTATGGGTGTGTGTGAAAAAACGCTGCCGTTTCTGGGAAAAACGCGGGAGTGGCTGGAGAAACGGGGGAGTGCCTGGGCGAACGCTGGGTGTGTTTGTGACGTCAAACCAGGAACGAAACTGACTGAACTGATCGCAGAGGCAGAGTAAGTGTCGAGCTACTCAGAAACTGCTAAGAAATTTCTATTCGCAATTATACAAATCTTTCGTTCGCAATTCTGCAAAGCTAAGATTCACTCCCAGTAGGCGGCGGCTTAGCGTGTGCAATGCTGCTAAAAGCAGCTAGCGAGCGAACAACTCGGAATGAGGGCCATTATTTCTACTTTCAGGGGTCTATTCATGAAGCAGTGAAAAGAGTGGAGAAGTGAACCAGTGGAGAAGTTGCCCTTGGCAACTAATCAGCAGTGACATAACATTTATAATTTGCATACTGTAACATTATACAGAGCAGCTGATTGGTTGCTATGGGTAACTTCTTCATTGGCTCACTTCTCCACTCTTTTCACTGCTTCATGAATAAACCCCACAGTCTTAACCTTTCTTGTCTCCAGATGTCACCACATGCCCACTCCATTGTCACGTGATTGCCTTCGAGCAGTGGTAGGTAGTGGTCCCACAATCAGAGTGGAAAGGCAATATTTTCTACCTGCCTCCCAGCCTGCTGCCAGACAGTGAATGGCTGCCAGCATGCTTATTGGTGGATGTCTGGAGCTACCTACCAATCAGAGGGTTGATAGCCATTCACTGTAGTAAAGAATGTGGAGAGATGGTGCAGAACCACAGGAGGGGTATGTTATGATTTTTATTATTGTTGTTTTTTAATGGATGTGTAGGGCCTCAGTGCTATCTTATCAGCATTGTTGGCCCTGGGCAGATGTTGGAGGTGATGATGGAATGGCTCCAGGTGATAAAGGAAGACGCATTCACTAACTGTCTTCCTGCTTCTCTTCTTGTGGCCATTAGCTGAGCTCAGAAAATACTGTATCAATCAATTGTAGACATGCTCTAAATGTACCGATCACAAAAAGACAAATAGAATGGAAGTGCTGACCAATTAGAATAGTGCTTATAGTTAGTTAAGAAAAACTACCTCCTGAAGAAGCTGCCATAGACAGACGGCAAAGAAACGCAACAAGGACAATAACAGGTGCGCTCATTCCCTCAAGGCTGTTGTGACTAAAAGTTTGCCAGGTTATTGGAAGCTCAAGCTGACTGCCGCGTTTTCGCTCACCCATCAGCGCTCAACTGACATTGGTGCATCACCTTCTCCAGTGGCTCACACACTTTGCCGAATGCCCCCTTTCTTGAACAGCGAAGTAATCAGTATGTATAGATCTCTAATTGTCACGATATGACACTGGATGGTGAGCTAATCTGAACGTTAATTATAAAGGGTCAGGTTGAGCATGATGCTGACAGTCTCATTTGCAAGTGCCGCTCTATACAGCTGGATTTCACTGAAGCACCTTATAAAACAAGACAAGGACACAAAGGCTTCATATATCTTCATTATATTGATTCATGTGAGATTGACATACAACTAATTGCTGAACTTGTTGGTTAATTTCAATTTAAGAGTATGTTAATGGATTTTAACTGAAGGGAATGTTTGTACTGTACATTAATTGTATTTTTTATTGTTCCCTATATTCTAAATGTTAAGAATTTGATATTAAATAATATGTTTTTATATAATATCTGTATGCCAGTGACATGCGGTGGGGTGAGGCAAGTGAGGCAGAGCTTTTCCTGTCATACAGTACTAGTGTGTACGGCAGAGATTTGACTGTATAAAGCAGAGGTTCTCAAACTCGGTCCTCGGGAGCCCACACAGTGCATGTTTTGCAGGTCTCCTCACAGAATCGCAAGTGAAATAATTAGCTCCACCTGTGGACCTTTTAAAATGTGTCGGTGAGTAATTAATACACCTGTGCACCTGCTGGGTTACCTGCAAAACATGCACTGTGTGGGCCCCCGAGGACCGAGTTTGAGAACCTCTGGTATAAAGTATATGAAAAGTACAAAGAATATATTAGAAATATCTTCTTTGTAGTATTCTAATCATTTTTATTGTCAAAATTCTGTGGCAGGTGAGGCAGTGCCCCCCTTTCCTATTTTTTCTGCGCATCTCTGATCAAAACTCACCAAATTTCCAGGAGTTTATACATCTGCACCTGTGTATAATGTCCACATGTACCCTTTGGCTCATATATTGTGAGTAAATCTGCCTCTGGTACTGGCCAGTGCCTCCTGAGCCATTTACCTCACCGCACGTCCCTGCGTATTATTCCCAAATATTTGAAATATAGCTAGTTGTTGAATGATCATTGTTAAGGTACTTGCAGGAACAGAGGCATGGAGGCTAAAGAACCCCTAGTTTTAAGCCCAGACCCCTTCAAAGGGATTTGGGCTTCACTGCAAAGGTTGCAGCCCTCTGACTTGCCTCCAGGCATGATGAGCTGGTGCCAAGCTCATACAGAAAATGGCTGGTACACAAACAGAATGCGAAGTGCCAGGTAGAAATCAGAAAGGAGCATCAGAGAGAGAGAGAGAGAGAGAGAGAGAGAGAGAGAGAGGCTAGCAATGGAAGAAGGAATGAGAGACAGCATGCAGGACACTGGGTCTGGTAAAATATAGCCTGACCTTCTGCTATTTTAAAATGTAAAAGGTTCACTCTACTGATATGTGCATGCATCAGTGGCTGTAGTTTTAACCCTTTTAAAAAGTTTACCTGTTGAAGTTTACCTGTTGTTCTGTTTGCCACATAGAGTATTCATTTTCTGAGTATCCATTACTTGCATCTAAAACATGCGTGTGTACCCTAAATCTATGGCTATGAGTGCCATTTAAAGTGTCACTTTCCATGTTATCATGCATGAGTTCCTTTTCTTTCACAAAGTCTAGTGTTAATTCCATTTCAGGACTTGTTTCCAGGGTGTTAGTGTGCTGTTTGTGAAAGGTAAACTATACAGAAGTAAGGCTACAACATGGTTACACTTTATGTCCCCACCCTTTAGCCAAAGCTTTACTACTGTCTTTAGCATTCAATTTATATTCTTCTATATGTCTTTTCCTTCTCTGTTGCAATTCGTTGAGTTTCCTTAGCAGAAATAGATTACTGTTTAAAATGGATATTTTAGACAGATTTGGGCTGGGAGACTGGCGCATGGGATCCTGGCAGTCAGCATACCGACCCCTGAGATCCCGGCAGCAGAATGCCTGCACGGGTGGTGCTGGGCGAGTGCAACAAAGCCCCTTGCGGGCTTGGTGGCTCGCTGTTCTCCCTGGGAATAGTACCTGTCAGTTGGCATGCCCACTGTCGGGCTGGTAAGTGGGCGAGATCCCAGCATCGGCATGGTGACCGCCAGGATCCTGAACACCGGTCACATGACCGGATCCCTTTTTGACAGCTTTTGTTTTGCATCCCACATGCCCGTTGCAGTAGTCTCATGTCTATATATTAATAGCATAAGGACAACTTTTATCAATGACATATTTCTATGATGTCTTTGTCTGAACATGGCATCATATACCAAATTAAAGGTCTTTGGGTCTTTGTGGCATACTGGAATGTTAGGAGACAACAGATTTTGGAAAGTTCCAAAAGCCTTTTGATTCTTATCAGTGAGTGGGGAAGTTTATGGCCCCAAAACCAGTTACTTGCAGACCCTGCAATATGTAAGAGGTTAGGACAGGAAGTGAAGGGGGTTTTTAGGACAAGGAACAAAGCACAGGTCAGTTCAGTGTGAGCTGAGGACTGAGGATGGAGGGCACAGGCTAGTGTCCAGGAGAAACGCAGTCTGGGGACTGTGGAACAAGCATGGTACTCCACAGTCCCTGGCATGATGGAGAGAAGAGCAGCATGTGGGTATTGCTATGAAGAGAGGGAGAGCCCATATCTGCAGTGTAACAGGAGAGCCAGCAGCTTCAGTGAGAGATGGAGAGTGCAGTGTGAGAGCCAGAGTATGCAGAGTACAGTGGAAGGAACCAGGAACAAAGGACCTTCAGGTGTACCCAAGAAGCAGGACGGGAGGTGTGATTCTTCGGGAGAGGACGAGCTGGGTGAGTGGTAGGCAACCACGTTTGGCGGAAGGCCCCCAGTAACATGTCCATGAGAGATCCCATTTAGATAGAGCCCCTAGCGAATGGGGGAGAGCACACTGAAATGAATCTCAGTTTGCGGATGCCGCACTACTGATTCCCAGAGACTGCGCTGGTATGTACTGTACTGTAATGCTGCCACATCACTGTAAATGCTGTTATTGCCAGTGAAGCAAATGAAAGGAGATGTAACCTGATGTAACCCATATGAATATTGTGCTGGAGAGAAGAAAAAAAAGTTAAATGTTACTGTCGTGATAACCCTGTCTGCACTGTGAATAAACTGCTTGCTTATGTGATGACACGGCCTGGCGTGACAATGCTTTTTAAAATCACTGATGGACCTGCCGCTGCCCCGGCTATCACATCTTCATTCAGCATGGATTGCTATTGAGACTGAAATTACGGTTGTATCAAAACTGCTACTGCAAAACAATTTTGTAAAGTGTCACCCAGAAATGTTAAAAGACGCCCATCTATGTGATCACAACTCTACTTATGCAGGCGCAGAGTTACAATCCATATGCAGAAACCGAGTACCATCGACAGTTTCGGTTGACACATGCCTACTCAGAATAATACAGATGCAGTCGCATCAGCACCATGTTTTCTCTGACGTCCTAAGTGGATGCTGGGGACTCCGTCAGGACCATGGGGATTAGCGGCTCCGCAGGAGACAGGGCACAAAAGTAAAAGCTTTAGGATCAGGTGGTGTGCACTGGCTCCTCCCCCTATGACCCTCCTCCAAGCCTCAGTTAGATTTTTGTGCCCGGCCGAGAAGGGTGCAATCTAGGTGGCTCTCCTAAAGAGCTGCTTAGAGTAAAAGTTTGTTAGGTTTTTTATTTTCAGTGAGTCCTGCTGGCAACAGGCTCACTGCTACGAGGGACTTAGGGGAGAGAAGTGAACTCACCTGCGTGCAGGATGGATTGGCTTCTTAGGCTACTGGACACCATTAGCTCCAGAGGGAGTCGGAACACAGGTCTCACCCTGGGGTTCGTCCCGGAGCCGCGCCGCCGACCCCCCTTGCAGATGCCGAAAAGTGAAGAGGTCCAGAAACGGCGGCAGAAGACTCTTCAGTCTTCATAAGGTAGCGCACAGCACTGCAGCTGTGCGCCATTGTTGTCAGCACACTTCATAGCAGCGGTCACTGAGGGTGCAGGGCGCTGGGGGGGGGGGGGCGCCCTGGGCAGCAATGATAGTACCTTATTCTGGCTAAAAATACATCACATATAGCCCCTGGGGGCTATATGGATGTATTTAACCCCTGCCAGGTCTCAGAAAAACGGGAGAAGAAGCCCGCCGAAAAGGGGGCGGGGCCTATTCTCCTCAGCACACAGCGCCATTTTCCCTCACAGAAATGCTGGTGGGAAGGCTCCCAGGCTCTCCCCTGCACTGCACTACAGAAACAGGGTTAAAACAGAGAGGGGGGGCACTTATTTGGCGATATGTATATATATATTAAAATGCTATAAGGGAAAAACACTTATATAAAGGTTGTCCCTGTATAATTATAGCGTTTTTGGTGTGTGCTGGCAAACTCTCCCTCTGTCTCCCCAAAGGGCTAGTGGGGTCCTGTCCTCTATCAGAGCATTCCCTGTGTGTGTGCTGTGTGTCGGTACGTGTGTGTCGACATGTATGAGGACGATGTTGGTGAGGAGGCGGAGCAATTGCCTGAAATGGTGATGTCACTCTCTAGGGAGTCGACACCGGAATGGATGGCTTATTTAAGGAATTACGTGATAATGTCAACACGCTGCAAGGTCGGTTGACGACATGAGACGGCCGGCAAACAAATTAGTACCTGTCCAGGCGTCTCAAACACCGTCAGGGGCTGTAAAACGCTCATTTACCTCAGTCGGTCGACACAGACACGGACACTGACTCCAGTGTCGACGGTGAAGAAACAAACGTATTTTCCTTTAGGGCCACACGTTACATGTTAAGGGCAATGAAGGAGGTGTTACATATTTCTGATACTACAAGTACCACAAGAAGGGTATTATGTGGGGTGTGAAAAAACTACCTGTAGTTTTTCCTGAATCAGATAAATTAAATGAAGTGTGTGATGATGCGTGGGTTTCCCCCGATAGAAAATTATTGGCGGTATACCCTTTCCCGCCAGAAGTTAGGGCGCGTTGGGAAACACCCTTTAGGGTGGATAAGGCGCTCACACGCTTATCAAAACAAGTGGCGGTACCGTCTCCAGATAGGGCCGCCCTCAAGGAGCCAGCTGAGAGGCTGGAAAATATCCTAAAAAGGTATATACACACATACTGGTGTTATACTGCGACCAGCGATCGCCTCAGCCTGGATGTGCAGCGCTGGGGTGGCTTGGTCGGATTCCCTGACTGAAAATATTGATACCCTTGACAGGGACAGTATTTTATTGACTATAAAGGATGCATTTCTATATATGCGAGATGCACAGAGGGATATTTGCACTCTGGCATCAAGAGTAAGTGCGATGTCCATATCTGCCAGAAGATGTTTATGGACACGACAGTGGTCAGGTGATGCAGATTCCAAACGGCACATGGAAGTATTGCCGTATCAAGGGGAGGAGTTATTTGGGGTCGGTCCATCGGACCTGGTGGCCTCGGCAACAGCTGGAAAATCCACCTTTTTTACCCCAAATCACATCTCAGCAGAAAAAGACACCGTCTTTTCAGCCTCAGTCCTTTCGTCCCCATAAGGGCAAGCGGGCAAAAGGCCAGTCATATCTGCCCAGGGATAGAGGAAAGGGAAGAAGACTGCAGCAGGCAGCCCATTCCCAGGAACAGAAGCCCTCCACAGCTTCTGCCAAGTCCTCAGCATGACGCTGGGGCCGTACAAGCGGACTCAATTGCGGTGGGGGGTCGTCTCAAGAGTTTCAGCGCGTAGTGGGCTCACAAGTAGTATCCCAGGGGTACAGACTGGAAATTCGAGACGTCTCCCCCTCGCAGGCTCCTGATGTCTGCTTTACCAACGTCTTCCTCCGACAGGGAGGCAGTATTGGAAACAATTCACAAGCTGTATTCCCAGCAGGTGATAATCAAAGTACCCCTCCTACAACAAGGAAAGGGGTATTATTCCACACTATATTGTGGTACTGAAGCCAGACGGCTCGGTGAGACCTATTCTAAATGGGAAATCTTTGAACACTTACATACAAAGGTTCAAATCAAGATGGAGTCACTCAGAGCAGTGATAGCGAACCAGGAAGAAGGGGACTATATGGTGTCCCTGGACATCAAGTATGCTTACCTCCATGTCCCAAATTGCCCTTCTCACCAAGGGTACCTCAGGTTCGTGGTACGGAACTGTCACTATCAGTTTCAGACGCTGCCGTTTGGATTGTCCACGGCACCCCGGGTCTTTACCAAAGTAATGGCCGAAATGATGATTCTTCTTCAAAGAAAAGGCGTCTTAATTATCCCTTACTTGGACGATCTCCTGATAAGGGCAAGGTCCAGAGAACAGTTGGAATTCGGAGTAGCACTATCTCAAGTAGTTCTACGACAGCACGGGTGGATTCTAAATATCCAAAATCGCAGCCGTTTCCGACGACACGTCTGCTGTTCCTAGGGATGGTTCTGGACACAGTCCAGAAAAAGGTGTTTCTCCCGGAGGAGAAAGCCAGGGAGTTATCCGAGCTAGTCAGGAACCTCCTAAAACCAGGAAAAGTGTCAGTGCATCATTGCACAAGAGTCCTGGGAAAAATGGTGGCTTATTACGAAGCGATTCCATTCGGCAGATTCCACGCAAGAACTTTTCAGTGGGATCTGCTGGACAAATGGTCCGGATCGCATTTTCAGATGCATCAGCGGATAACCCTATCTCCAAGGACAAGGGTGTCTCTCCTGTGGTGGTTACAGAGTGCTCATCTTCTAGAGGGCCGCAGATTCGGCATTCAGGATTGGATGCTGGTGACCACGGAGGCCAGCCTGAGAGGCTGGGGAGCAGTCACACAGGGAAAAAATTTCCAGGGAGTGTGATCAAGTCTGGAGATTTTTCTCCACATAAATATACTGGAGCTAAGGGCAATTTACAATGCTCTAAGCTTAGCAAGACCTCTGCTTCAAGGTCAGCCGGTATTGATCCAGTGGGACAACATCACGGCAGTCGCCCACGTAAACAGACAGGGCGGCACAAGAAGCAGGAGGGCAATGGCAGAAACTGCAAGGATTTTTCGCTGGGCGGAAAATCATGTGATAGCACTGTCAGCAGTGTTCATTCCGGGAGTGGACAACTGGGAAGCAGACTTCCTCAGCAGGCACAACCTCCACCCGGGAGAGTGGGGACTTCATCGGGAAGTCTTCCACATGATTGTGAACCGTTGGAAAAGACCAAAGGTGGACATGATGGCGTCCCGCCTGAACAAAAAACTGGACAAGTATTGCGCCAGGTCAAAAGACCCTCAGGCAATAGCTGTGGACGTTCTGGTAACACCGTGGGTGTACCAGTCGGTGTATGTCTTCCCTCCTCTGCTTCTCATACCCAAGGTATTGAGAATTATAAGACGTAGAGGAGTAAGAACTATACTCGTGGCTCCGGATTGGCCAAGAAGGACTTGGTACCCGGAACTTCAAGAGATGCTCACAGAGGACTCATGGCCTCTGCCGCTAAGAAGGGACTTGCTTCAGCAAGTACCATGTCTGTTCCAAGACTTACCGCGGCTGCGTTTGACGGCATGGCAGTTGAACGCCGGATCCTAAGGGAAAAAGGCATTCCGGAAGAGGTCATTCCTACCCTGGTCAAAGCCAGGAAGGAGGTGACCGCACAACATTATCACCACATGTGGCGAAAATATGTTGCGTGGTGTGAGGCCAGGAAGGCCCCATGAAGAAATTTCAACTCGGTCGTTTCCTGCATTTCCTGCAAACAGGAGTGTCTATGGGCCTCAAATTGGGGTCCATTAAGGTTCAAATTTCGGCCCTGTCGATTTTCTTCCAGAAAGAATTGGCTTCAGTTCCTGAAGTCCAGAAGTTTGTCAAGGGAGTACTGCATATACAACCCCCTTTTGTGCCTCCAGTGGCACTGTGGGATCTCAACGTAGTTCTGGGATTCCTAAAATCACATTGGTTTAAACCGCTCAAATCTGTGGATTTGAAATATCTCACAGGGAAAGTGACCATGCTGTTGGCCCTGGCCTCGGCCAGGCGAGTGTCAGAATTGGCGGCGTTTGTCTCAAAAAAGCCCATATCTGATTGTCCATTCGGACGGGGCAGAGCTGCGGACTCATCCCCAGTTTCTCCCTAAGGTGGTGTCAATGTTTCACCCGAACCAGCTTATTGTGGTACCTGCGGCTACTAGGGACTTGGAGGACTCCAAGTTGCTAGATGTTGTCAGGGCCCTGAAAATATAGTTTCCAGGACGGCTGGAGTCAGGAAAACTGACTTGCTGTTATCCTGTATGCACCCAACAAACTGGGTGCTCTTGCTTCTAAGCAGACGATTGCTAGTTGGATGTGTAGTACAATTCAGCTTGCACATTCTGTGGCAGGCCTGCCACAGCCAAAATATGTAAATGCCCATTCCACAAGGAAGGTGGGCTCATCTTGGGCGGCTGCCCGAGGGGTCTCGGCTTTACAACTTTGCCGAGCTGATACTTGGTCAGGGGCACACCCTGACTGAGGAGGACCTGGAGTTCTCTCATTCGGTGCTGCAGAGTCATCCGCACTCTCCCGCCCGTTTGGGAGCTTTGGTATAATCCCCATGGTCCTGACGGAGTCCCCAGCATCCACTTAGGACGTCAGAGAAAATAAGAATTTACTTACCGATAATTCTATTTCTCGTAGTCCGTAGTGGATGCTGGGCGCCCATCCCAAGTGCGGATTGTCTGCAATACTTGTACATAGTTATTGTTACAAAAATCGGGTTATTATTGTTGTGAGCCATCTTTTCAGAGGCTCCGCTGTTATCATGCTGTTAACTGGGTTCAGATCACAGGTTGTACAGTGTGATTGGTGTGGCTGGTATGAGTCTTACCCGGGATTCAAAATCCTTCCTTATTGTGTACGCTCGTCCGGGCACAGTATCCTAACTGAGGCTTGGAGGAGGGTCATAGGGGGAGGAGCCAGTGCACACCACCTGATCCTAAAGCTTTTACTTTTGTGCCCTGTCTCCTGCGGAGCCGCTAATCCCCATGGTCCTGACGGAGTCCCCAGCATCCACTACGGACTACGAGAAATAGAATTATCGGTAAGTAAATTCTTATTTTTAATCGCAAGTGATAGCAGCTGGTGTCAGATACACGCCCCCAAAACGGTCATGCCACGCCTGCATTTTTTCAACCACTCCCCACAAACACCATGTTAACACCGACGAATGGTCACTTGCTGTCAATCACTCTGCAATCGCATTTCAGTGAGGCTGTGATCGCATACCAATCGCAGTGCGGCTTTTACGCATTCACAGTACATTTGCAGCGCATGCGCAGTCTTCTGATAATTGGCCGATTTGCGTTTTTGCAGTATAGCAATACAAGCTGAATGAGGGCCTTTGTCCATAGATTGCAGAAAAATATTGGTGTTGTAATTGGCTGCTTCATTTTGAAGTTATGTGGCAAAATGTCTGCCTACCATTTACAATGCATCAGCATTTTGCTCTGGAAAACCTAGAACATGTGACTTACTGGGTGGTCTGGAAACTGTGACAGTTATTTGCAGCCACCCACTAAGCAGTGGTTTTTAAAAGTTCCGCTCCTAAGGGGGTGGCAAGGGGTAAAATGTTCCACCCAGCAAACGTCTGGTTAAAAACTGGCACATCAGCTAGTCTATGAGTTATTATGGTTGCTCTTGCTTGTCAGTTTTTCTTATCCCGTCTTGGTTATTAACCGTTGGTCTGGTTTTTCTGAAGTAATTTCTGAAGTAATTATGAGTCATCTCTGCACTTCAGTTTAGCCATTAGTTTAGTTTAAGCTCTAAGACACTTTATTTTCTTTAGTCTTCTTTACTCCCTTTGAAATACACTGTTGATTTATTCACATAGCCATTTCAGGTTTCACTTAGGGCCTAATTCAGAGTTGATCCCAGCAGCAAATTTGTTAGCAGTTGGGCAAAACCAAGGGGGTCATTCCGAGTTGTTCGCTCGCTGCCGATTTTCGCAACGGAGCGATTAAGGCGAAAATGCGCATGCGCATGGTATGCAGTGCACATGCGCAAAGTAATTTAGTACAAAACTTTACTCACGTCCGAATGAAGAATTTTCATCGTTGAAGTGATCGGAGTGTGATTGACAGGAAGTGGGTGTTTCTGGGCGGAAACTGACCGTTTTCTGGGAGTGTGCGGAAAAACGCAGGCGTGCCTGGATAAAACGCAGGAGTGTCTGGAGAAACCGGGGAGTGGCTGGCCGAATGCAGGGCGTGTTTGTGACGTCAAACCAGGAACGAAACGGACTGAGCTGATCGCAGTGTAGGAGTAAGTCTCGAGCTACTCAGAAACTGCTAAGAATTTTCTATTCACAATTCTGCTAATCTTTCGTTCGCAATTCTGCTAAGCTAAGATACACTCCCAGAGGGCGGCGGCCTAGCGTGTGCAATGCTGCTAAAATCAGCTAGCGAGCGAACAACTCGGAATGACCCCCCATGTGCACTGCAGGAGGGCAGATGTAACATGTGCAGAGAAAATAAGATTTGGGTGGGGTGTGTTCAAACTGAAATCTAAATTGCAGTATAAAAATAAAGCATCCAGTATTTACCCTGCACAGAAACAAAATAACCCACCCAAATCTAATGCTGGGTACACTTTGGCAGATATATTGGCCGATCAGTTGATCGGCCAATATATCGTCAGCTGATCAGCGGGTGTGTACAAACGATATGCCTGTGAACTACGTCGTTCACAGACATATCGCGTCGTCCCTACAGCACAGCCGATGACCAATATATCTGTAGATATATTGGTACATTGTGCTGTGTGTATGGCCGACCCGCTGAGCACTGGATAGGTCAGCCATTCCAGCGTCACCTGGATGGGCGGGGGTTATTCAAACGAGCCAGAGTCCTCGTAGTAGTAGCAGTAGCGCAGCTGTCACCAGTGTAATGCAGGAGCTTCATTGACTGCAGAGTCTGGTGGTGGAAAGCACAAGAGCTTTGGCAGGTGAGTACGGACAGGAGGGCCCGGACATCAGGGAAAGGGGGAGAGGGGAGGGGCTTGTGCAGACACTGTCTGGAACACTGGGAAGGGGGGGGGGGGTGAGTGCAGACACTGACCTGGACATTGGGGAAGAGAGGGAGGGGGGTGCAGGTCACACTGTCACCCGCTTGGCTGTCATCTGCTCCTGACTATAACAGTTCTGTGGCTGCATGGGCAGCTGTCTGTGAATAGGTAGCAGTTGCTGCCTCTGACACATGAAATACACAAGTGTAGCAGTCTGTTTACTGTATGTACATATATGTATGTATGTATGTATGTACTGTATGTATATACTGTATGTACAGTGTGGCATGTTTGTATATTATGAAGCATGTGTACTGTATGTACTGTGCGGCAGGGGTGTGTTGGGCCACAGTTAAAACAAGGGACATATCATTGGGCAGGACCACCTCTCTCCCCAGTGCATAAAGCCCCCTGCCCCCATTAAAATTGTCAGCCGCTGTCACTGTCTCGCTTAGAGGACTGCTCTCCGTTCTGTACCTGTGACCAATCATCTCCAAGTGACAGGCAGTTTGTGCTGACGCAGTACACTACACACACACTGGCCACAAAGCTGTAGGGGTAGAAGAGGGGAAGAGGTGGTCAGGGTGTGAGAGAAGGAGCAGGGTAATAGAGGAGGGAATGGGGCCAAAACATGATGGAAGGAGCAGGGTGATAGAGGAGAAGATGGGCCAGAGCATGAGGGAAGGAGCAGTGTGATGGAGGATAACATTGACTAAGGAGTAGGATGACAATGTAGATGGGGCCAGGGTTTGAGGGAAGGAGTAGGGTAATGGAGAAGAGGAGTGGCTGAAGTGTGAGTGAAGGAGTAGGGTGATGGAGATGAGGAGGGGCCAGAGTGTGAAAGAAGGAACGGCTGGAGTGTGAGTGAAGGAGTAGATTGATGGAGAGGCGGAGGGGCTTGAGTGTGAGTGAAGGAGTAGGGTGATGGAGATGAGGAGGGGCCAGAGTGTGAAAGAAGGAACGGCTGGAGTGTGAGTGAAGGAGTAGAGTGATGGAGAGGCGGAGGGGCTGGAGTGTGAGTGAAGGAGTAGGGGGTGGAGAAGAGGTGGCTGGAGTGTGAGTGAAGGAGTAGGGTGATGGAGATGAGGGGCGGGAGTGTGAATAAAGGAGTAGAGTGATGGAGGCGAGGAGGGGTCAGAGTGTGAGTGAAGTAATTGGGTGATGGAGATGAGGAGGGGCCGGAGTGTGAGTAAAGGAGCAAGGTGATGGAGGAGAGGATCTGGCCAAGGTGTGACAGAAGAGTACATTCATAAAATTATCAAATATTTGACAAACCAGACTGCAGCCTAGGGTACCAGGACTTGGATGAGTGCCAACTATCCCAACTTGCCTCCCTCTCCCATACCTTTTTAAACAAAAGTTCTTATATGCCATCAGACCATCCAGGTGTCCCAGATATGCCATCAGGCCTCACCCGCTCCACAGACCCCTTTTAATTTAGGACTGCTTCATAAATTCATGAGCTGGTTTTTATCACAATCCGCCCCTGGGAAAGTCAGACACTGTAAGGAGGGGGATTGTGGGTGCTATGACCATCAGGAGGCCAGGACACTGTAAGGGGGTGCTGTCACCATCTGAAGTGCCTATCAGCGTTAAGTCCTGCAGTCCTCACATAAGTCCACTGGATGCCGCATTGCCATTGGTATTTTTTATTATCATTGCTGTACCTCATATATTTCCCTAGCCATATGCTTCAATTCAGCATCTCATTTCTGGGTTTTTTCTATAGTTTTATTAACCTCCATTTCCTACCATCCTCATGTCCTGGTCCTACCAATTACCAGTCTACTCTATTCCAACTTTATGCCCATGTGATCTCTACCCACACTCACCTACCACTTACACTTCTTCTTCCCTGTATGTCTCTCACACCTTACTCCTCCCTTTTTCCCTCTACCTAATTTCATCTTCCCTTCCTCTCTTTAAAAATACCAGCCCTCTCCTTTTTATACACTACCACCCATGTTTTAACGTACAATTCTCAACTTGTTTATAGCTCTTTGCTCATTTACACATGTATTTGTCCTATTTTCTCTTAAGTCCTAGAGGATGCTGGGGACTCCAAAAGGACCATGGGGTATAGACGGGATCCACAGGAGACATGGGCACACTAAAAAGTCTCACTGGGTGTGAACTGGCTCCTCCCTCTATGCCCCTCCCCCAGACCTCAGTTAGACTTTGTACCCAGGAGTGACTGGACACACACTAGGGGAGCTCTACTGAGTTTCTCTTGAAAGACTTTTGTTAGGTTTTTTATTTTCAGGGAGACCTGCTGGCTACAGGCTCCCTGCATCGTGGGACTGAGGGGAGAGAAGTCAGACCTACTTCTTCTTAGTTAAAGGCTCTGCTTCTTAGGCTACTGGATACCATTAGCTCCAGAGGGTTTGATCACTTGGTTCGCCTAGCTGCTTGTTCCCAGAGCCGCGCCGTCACCCCCCTCACAGAAGCCAGAAGAGAGAAGCCGGGTGAGTATTAGAATAAAAGAAAACATCAGACGGCAGAAGACTTCAGTAATGGTACAGCGCAGCGGTAGCGCTACGCTCCATGCTCCCACACACATCACCAACGGCACTCACAGGGTGCAGGGCGCTGGGGGGGGAGCGCCCTGGGCAGCAGTTACTGAGGGTCAATGAACTGGCAGAACGCATATTTGGTGCCCGGGCACCGTATATAAAACCCCCTTCAGTATAAAAAATTCAAAATTGAGCGGGACTACAGCGCGCCGGGAATGGGCAGGGCTTAGACGCACAGCTCACCAGCGCCATTTTCTCTCTCTCCACAGCTGCTGCAGAGACGCTGGCCCGGACCTCCAAGCTCCTTCAAGTAACAAGGGAGCAAAATGGGGGGGGGGGGGGGCATATGAAATTTGGTGCTTTTTATCCTATATTACAGCGCTAGACACATATATTATTTCTTGGTAGTATATGGGTGCTGGGGTGTGGGCTGGCATACTCCCTCTGTGTTTATCTCTATAGGCTTCCCTGTGGGTTTGTCCCCTTGTTTTTGGCCGGTGTGAGTGTGGGTGTGTCGGTACTACGTGTCGACATGTCTGAGGCTGAGTGTTCCTCCCCGGAGGTTATTACTGGGGGCGCAGAGAGGGATTTGGGAATGACTCTGTCGGCACAGCCGACTGCTGATTGGGTGAATATGCTGAGTACACTGAATGCAAATGTGGCTTTATTGTCTAAGAGGCTGGATAAATCTGATTCTCAGACACAAACATGGAGAAAATCCATGGAGGACGCTTTGTCTCAGGTACAGACCACCTCAGGGTCACAAAAGCGTTCATTTACCCAGATGGCAGATACAGATACCGACACGGACTCTGATTCCGTTGTCGATTTCAATGAGGCTTCTTTACATCCGAGGGTTGTGAGGAGTATTCAGTACATGATTGTAGCTATCAAAGATGTTTTACATACTGTATCTCTGAGGAACCTGCTGTTCCAGACACAAGGGTTTGCTTATTTAAAGGGAAAAGGCCTGAGGTGAAGTTTTCCCCCTCTCATGAAATGAATGCGCTTTGTGAAAAGGCTTGGGAGTCGCCTGACAAAAGGTGGCAGATTCCCAAGAGAATTTTGATGGCATATCCTTTCCCCTCTGACGACAGGGAAACATGGGAGTCGTCTCCCAATGTGGACAAGGCTCTATCCTGATTGTCCAAGAAGGTGGCGCTTCTGTCTCCTGACTCAAGGATCCGGCGGATCGCAAGCTGGAGACGACATTGAAGGCCATTTTTGTTAATACTGGTGCATTGCTCAGACCTGCTGTGGCGTCGGTATGGGTGAGTAGTGCTATTGCTAAGTGGGCTGATAATTTGGCTTCTGATATGGATACCCTTGATAAGGATAACATTCTTTTTACTCTTGGTTATATCAAGGACGCTGCAGATTACCTAAAGGATGCGGCGAGGGATGTTGGCCTCTTGGGATCAAGAGCCAATGCCATGGCGGTCTCGGCCAGGAGGGCACTGTGGATTCATCAATGGAATGCTGATGCCGACTCCAAGAAAAATATGGAAGCTCTCCCCTTTAAAGGTAGTGTCTTGTTTGGTGACGGCCTTGCTGACCTGGTGTCTACCGCTACTGCGGGTAAGTCATCTTTTCTTCCTTATGTTCCCACACAACAGAAAAAGGTGCCCCATCAGCAGATGCAGTTCTTTCGGCCTAATAAGTACAAAAGAGGAAAGGGCTCGTCCTTCCTCGCTTCAAAGGGTAGAGGAAGGGGAAAGAGGTCGCCTGCAGTGTCAGGCGCCCAGGACCAAAAGTCCTCCCCCGCCTCTACCAAGTCCACCGCATGACGCTGGGGCTCCCCTGTGGGAGTCCATGCCGGTGGGGGGCCGTGTCCAATTCTTCAGTCAGGTCTGGTTTCAATCGGCCCTGGATCCTTGGGTTTTAGACATAGTGTCCCAAGGGTACAAACTGGAGTTTCAGGAGATTCCCCCCCGTCGCTTTTTCAAATCGCCCCTTCCAGTTTCTCTTCCAGAAAGAATAGTTGTAAATGCTGCGATACAAAAGCTGTGTCAACAGAGGGTCGTTGTACCGGTTCCCCCGTCCCAGTGGGGGGAAGGGTTCTATTCGAGCCTCTTTGTGGTGCCGAAGCCGGACGGCTCAGTCAGACCGATTCTGAACCTAAAATCCCTCAATCCATACTTGAAAACTTTCAAGTTCAAGATGGAATCTCTTCGAGCTGTGATCTTCAGCTTAGAAGGGGGGGATTTTATGGCGTCAGTCGACATAAAGGATGCCTACTTACAGGTCCCGATATATCCTCCACATCAGGCCTTTCTGAGATTTGCATTGCAGGATTGTCATTACCAATTTCAGACGTTGCCGTTTGGGCTTTCCATGGCCCCGAGGGTTTTCACCAAGGTTATGGCAGAAATGATGGTACTCCTTCGCAAGCAAGGGGTCACAATTATCCCGTACTTGGACGATCTCCTGATAAAGGCGAGATCAAAAGAACAATTGCTAAGAAATGTGGAACTCTCCCTGTCGGTTCTACGTCCTCACGGTTGGATTCTAAATTTGCCAAAGTCTCAGTTGATCCCGACAACTCGGCTGTCCTTCCTGGGCATGATCCTAGACACGGAGTTATGGAGAGTGTATCTTCCGGAGGACAAAGCTCTGGAAATACAGACCATGGTCAAGGAGCTTCTGAGGCCGACAAGAGTGTCGATTCATCAATGCACTCGAGTGCTAGGGAAGATGGTTGCGGCGTACGAAGCCATTCCGTTTGGCAGGTTTCATGCCCGGGTGTTTCAGTGGGATCTGCTGAACAAATGGTCCGGGTCTCACCTGCACATGCACAGGAAAATAAGTCTATCTTCCAGGGCCAGGATTTCTCTCCTGTGGTGGCTGCAAGGCTCTCACCTTCTAGAGGGACGCCGATTCGGAATCCAGGACTGGGTCCTGCTGACCACAGATGCAAGTCTCAGAGGCTGGGGCGCAGTCACGCAAGGAAGAAATTTCCAGGGAAAATGGACAAGCCAGGAATCTTGTCTCCACATAAATGTTCTCGAGTTAAGAGCCATTTACAACAGCCTCCTGCAAGCGAAGAACCTTCTTCAGGGTCTCCCTGTCCTGATCCAGTCGGAAAACATAACAGCGGTGGCGTACGTAAACCGCCAAGGCGGAACAAGGAGCAGGGCGGCAATGGCGGAAGCCACAAGAATTCTCCACTGGGCGGAACAGCACGTGAGCGCTCTGTCAGCAGTCTTCCTCCCGGGCGTGGAAAATTGGGAAGCAGATTTCCTCAGCAGACATGATCTCCATCCAGGAGAGTGGGCTCTTCATCAAGAGGTATTTGCAGAAGTGAGAAGGCATTGGGGAATTCCTCTGATAGACGTGATGGCGTCTCGCTTCAACAAGAAGCTTCCGAAGTATTTTCTCCAGGTCGAGGGACACCCAAGCCTGTGCGGTGGACGCCCTGGTGACTCCGTGGGTGTTTCAGTCGGTGTATGTGTTCCCTCCGCTTCCTCTCATTCCAAAGGTGTTGAGGATCATAAGACGAACAAGGGTTCAGGCTATACTCGTCGCTCCAGATTGGCCACAGAGGGCCTGGTATCCGAATCTTCAGGAATTACTAGTGGAAGATCCCTGGCCGTTTCCTCTAAGAGAGGACCTGTTACTGCAGGGGCCCTGCGTGTTTCTGGACTTACCGAGGCTGCGTTTGACGGCGTGGAAGTTGAAAGCCAAATCCTAGCTCGGAAGGGTATTCCCGGGGAGGTCATCCCCACTCTCCTTAAGGCTAGGAAGGAGGTCACGGCGAAACATTATCACCGTATTTGGAGAAAGTATGTGTCGTGGTGTGAAACCAAAGCAGCTCCTGCGGAGGAGTTTCACTTGGGTCGTTTCCTCCATTTTTCGCAGGCAGGCGTGGATGCAGGCCTGAAATTGGGTTCCATCAAAGTGCAGATTTCGGCTTTATCTATTTTCTTTCAGAAAGAATTGGCCGTCCTTCCTGAGGTTCAGACTTTCGTGAAGGAAGTGCTGCATATCCATCCTCCATTTGTGCCACCCGTGACGCCGTGCGATCTTGAAGTGGTGTTGCAGTTTCTTATGTCTCACTGGTTTGAACCTTTGCGTAAGGTTGAGTTAAAGTTTCTCACTTGGAAAGTGGTCATGCTTTTGGCTTTGGCGTCTGCCAGACGATTGTCCGAGTTGGCGGCTTTGTCTCACAAGAGCCCATATTTGATTTTTCATGTGGATAGAGCGGAATTGAGGACTCGTCAACAATTTCTGCCGAAAGTGGTTTCTTCGTTTCACCTAACTCAACCTATTGTGGTAACTGTGGCTACGGATGCTGTGGCAGTCCCAAAATCTCTTGATGTCGTAAGAGCTTTGAAAATTTATGTCGCCAGAACGGCTCTTACTAGGAAAACAGAGGCTCTGTTTGTCCTGTATGCTTCCAACAAGATTGGAAATCCTGCTTCTAAGCAGACTATTGCTCGCTAGATTTGTAATATGATTCAGCACGCTCATTCTTCGGCTGGGCTACCTTTGCCGAAGTCAGTAAAGGCCCATTCTACCAGGAAGGTGGGCTCGTCTTGGGCGGCTGCCCGAGGGGTCTCGGCACTTCAACTTTGCCGAGCAGCTACATGGTCGGGTTCAAACACTTTTGCTAAGTTCTACAAGTTTGATACCCTGGCTGATGAGGACCTCATGTTTGCTCAATCGGTGCTGCAGAGTCGTCCGCACTCTCCCGCCCGGTCTGGAGCTTTGGTATAGACCCATGGTCCTTTTGTAGTCCCCAGCATCCTCTAGGACGTAAGAGAAAATAGGATTTTAATACCTACCGGTAAATCCTTTTCGCCTAGTCCGTAGAGGATGCTGGGCGCCCATCCCAGTGCGGACTGTTCCTTGCAGTTGTATTGATACTGGTTATTTTCGGTTACACAAGGTTTGTGTATCAGTTATATTCAGCTTGTTTCTGTTGTTAGTTCATACTGTTATCTGGTTTCCTGTTAATCCAGTTGTACGGTATATTTGTGGTGTGGGCTGGTATGTTTCTCGCCCTTAGTTTAACAAAAATCCTTTCCTCGAAATCTCCGTCTCTCCTGGGCACAGTTCCTATAACTGAGGTCTGGGGGAGGGGCATAGAGGGAGGAGCCAGTTCACACCCATTCAAAGTCTTTTTAGTGTGCCCATGTCTCCTGCAGATCCCGTCTATACCGCATGGTCCTTTTGGAGTCCCCAGCATCCTCTACAGACTAGGAGAAAAGGATTTACCGGTAGGTATTAAAATCCTATTATAACCACTGTTGAGAATAGTTTCAGCCTTGGCCTCGACAGCTAACTCCATTGGAGCTTAGGAGCTACACCAGTGGTTCCCAAACTGTTTTGAATCATGGCGCCCTAGAGTATCAGAATTTTTTTCACGCCACCCGTACGCGAAGTTTCTTATTGAGAAATTTAGAAAGAAATATTAAATTAAGTAAATTGTCTTTATATGCCATCCTTAGGGTTCATTTTGTGGTGAGGGACAAGATTTGTCCACATATTGTATGATTTACCTGCACTGTTTTTGCCTATTAAATTGACCATACATAATTTGAATTGGTTCTGGACCACCAACCCCAGGGTGCTACGGCACACAGTTTGAGAACCACTGAGCTACACATTGCAAAACTTTCCATGAGAGGGATCCTGTGAATCCCTCCCCAGTACACACAACTGGCACATTGACAGTCAGCAGGAAATGCATGCACAGCCAGTGCCCAAACCCAGAAGGAAAATAATTGCATTAGCAATCACTTTACTTTTTAACACATTGTAGAGACAAACTCCTATCAGAGCCCTTTGTCTCTGGATATGATCTTTGGTAAATCCTGGTAATTTTTCCCATTATGTCTGTGTTAATGACTCTTTAAACATTGACATATGCTGATTAATATCTAGCACTGGGCTGTCTTTATAATTATAAAGCAGCCTGTATATAGATGGTCATTATTTGTTTGCACCAGCTCATGTCATACCTTAATATGGTAGATGGATGGAGTGAGAGAGAAAGACCGTTGGAGAGAAAACAAAGGAAGATAAAGGCCTATTTACGTTTCTTGTGTGCTCTTTAGAAGGCCAGTCCACTATTTAAATTGCAGGGATATTTGGCACATTTTATGGCGATGATTTGCTAGTGTGTACTGAGGAAAGATTAATTGGTCAATGTCTTCAACAACAGATATATCTGCAGATGGCAGTGGTGGTTGGTCAGTGTGTACCAACTGCAGATACAGTATATCTGCAGATCGATTGATCTGCAGATATATCTTTAGGTGCAGTGGCGGAACTAGCAAGCGGTGGGCCCAGGTGCGACAAAATGCTTTGGGCCCCCCCCCCCCCCCACATCTCCCCCCCCCACATCCCCCCCACACACATCCCATCCAAGTCCACCCCCTCACCCCTGGAGAGGATCTGGTGAGGGGGACCTGCTCAGGGCCAGAGAAATGGATACCTAGCAACAGTGCCGTAACTAGACATTTTAGCACTGTGTGCAAGAAACGGCATCGGAGCCCCACCCCTGCATGCAAAACAGGGGAAGTGCGCGCCGTAGGCGCGCGCAAAAATACATAGTGGCGTGGCTTCGTGGGGAAGGGGTGTGGCCACAAAATAATACCAATTCATAAAACTGTACACAGTAGTCTCCATTATTCAAATTACGCCGCACAGTAGCACCACTACACCAGGTAGAGACCCTTTTACACCTTACAGCGGACAGATTCCTCTTTTTACACATTACAGCAGACAGCGTGCCCTTTTTACACATAACGGCAGACAGCGTGCCCTTTTTACACATAACGGCAGACAGCGTGCCCTTTTTACACATAACGGCAGACAGCGTGCACTTTTTACACATAACGGCAGACAGCGTGCCCTTTTTACACATAACGGCAGACCGCGTGCCCTTGTTACACATAGCGGCAGACAGCGTACACTTTTTACACATAACGGCAGACAGCGTGCCCTTGTTACACATTACGGCAGACAGCGTGCCCTTGTTACACATTACGGCAGACAGCGTCCCCATTTTTACACATTACGGCAGGCAGATTACCCCTTTTTACACATTGCGGCAGGCAGATTACCCCTTTTTACACATAGCGGCAGGCAGATTACCCCTTTTTACACATTACGTCAGGCAGTCCCCCCTTTTTACACATTGCGGCAGGCTGATTCCCCCTTTTTACACATTACGTCAGGCAGTCCCCCATTTTTACACATTGCGGCAGGCTGATTCCCCTTTTTACACATAGCGGCAGGCAGTCCCCCATTTTTACACACCGTGGCAGGCAGGCCCAAGAAAGAAAGAAAGAGAAAGAAAGAAAAAGAGAAAAAGAAAGAAAGAAGAATTATACTTACCCTCTCCGCCGGCTCAGGCTCCTCGGTGCAGCCGCGTCAGACGATTCCCGGGCAGTAGAGGAGGTGAAGGACGGAGGTGAAGAAGGGAGCCGCAGCAGCGCTTTGTTACTGGTGGAGGCGCTGCTGCTGCTGCCCCTCTGCTTCCCTATAGGCTGTTCTCGGAAGACAGCCTATAGTGAAGCAGAGGGGCAGCAGCAGCAGCGCCTCCACCAGTAACAAAGCGCTGCTGCGGCTCCCTCCTTCACCTCCCTCCTCGTCCTTCCTCCGTCCGTGCCGCTGCTCCTCTCCTCTCCTCTACGGGCGGCTGTGCGCTGCGGGCAGCGGTTGCCTGCAGCGCACAGCGGCATGTAATGAGTCAGTTTGACTCATTACATGCTTGGGCCCCTGGACAGAGGCGGGCCCCAGTGCAACGCACTGCTTGCACTGCCGGTAGTTCCGCCTCTGTTTAGGTGTGTACCCACCTTAACTCTCTCTGCAAATGTTATATCTGCCACACCTACATGGTTTTGCCCAACTGCTAAAAAATTTGCTGCTGCGATCAACTCTGAATTACCCTCTTAGTTTGTTGCGCTGTGTATGAATTCATAGCCTATTGAAGAATTTGCTTCTTTGTTCAAGCATCAAAAACACAAAGGAAATTGTGGGATAAACTTTTCTGTGACAAACAAGGTAAAACTTCAAAACATACAGTAAATTGGAGGATTAACAACAAATGCACTGTCATAAAAGATAGAGACTATATAGTGACACCTTATAATATAATACCATCTACTAGCCTTCCAGTAGAGATTCTCATGTAATACTTAGCCTGCAGCCGTTGCTATACTCCACTTTGTACCTTCACTGTCAATGGTCCTTTGCATATGTAGGGGATCACATTGAGTTTTGCAGAATTTATGTTCAAATCTCAAGTGCAAACTATGTCCCTGAAAAATATGGGTTTTGTTTAGTTTGAGGGGCATGCAGCTCAGGATGATAGCATATGCTCCTGCTTTACTTCTAGAGTAAACACTAATGTAAGCACCTAGGGGTAAATTTACTAAGGTGGGAGTTCTATTTAAGATGGGATGTTGCCCATAGCAACCAATCAGATTCCAGGTATTATCTTCTAGAAGGTGCTAGATAAATGAGAAGTAGAATCTGATTGGTTGCTATGGGCAACATCCCAACTTAAATAGAACTCCCATCTTAGTAAATTTACCCCCTGGTTTATGCCAGCAGTTGTAGTTAAATCACATTAGTGGTAGTTTCGTTTTTGGATAGTGTTATTAATTAATAAAGATGTATTTATAAATTAAAAGGAAATCAGACATATGACATACCCCCTCCAACCCTCATTCTGCCTTTCTAAGTGCAAGTTGTCATAAGCCGTCTATTATTTTATTGTGCTTGACATTAACTATACACTTTAAGCTAGCTCATCAACTAAAATAAAGACACCGACAAAACTGTGTTGGATTAAATGGTCATTGAATTTATTAATTGGATTGACCTCACTCGTAGTGGGTGGCCAGGAAGACGCTACCACTAACCAGCTCTAGTCACAGATCTTACAAAATGGCGGCAACTAAACGCCCCAACTGGAATGGGTACGACGGAAACACCCCATCTATATATATATCAGCATAACCTGTGTTGCGAAGGTCTCACCACCCCTTACTATAGCACAGTGAGGACGCTTCCCAAGGAAGCGCCCATGGCTCCCCCTTCCACAAGGGCAGGACACACCTGCCGTCCTTCAAAAGGGGTAAGTGCCCCACAACACCACTTATGCTACACGTGACCTCTGGCCAGTAATGCCTTCCCGCCCACTAAGTCTGAAATAAAGATAATAGTAAGCCAAATTGAAAAGAGCCAAATTAAAGAGCCAATAGGGTGGGTGGGTTTCCAACCGACAAGAGGAAGAAATTCTGGAAGCTTCTACTCTACATGCACTAAATCACCGCCTCTACACTCACTGATATGCTGGCCCTAAACAATTACAACTCACTCAAAAATTTTGATCTGCCTAGCAACAGATGACAAGTTCAACCAATCACAAAAATGTAAGACCCTTATATAGATTTCGTGCCTAGCCAGGCACACTCCTTATCTAAGCAAAAAATTCATCTTAGTTGGCATGGGAAAGGATGAGTAACAATTTTTGGTGTGCAATTGAGGAATGATCAAGATTCAAGGACATAAAAGAGCACATTGCATTTCTTTCAAACCCGTAGACATTTGCACATTTTGCACTCAGTCAGGTACTATGTCTGAACATTTACATTTTACTGGTATTTCAACAACATTGACCTTGCTTTTGCCCTGGTCCCATTTGTTTTAACTTTAACTTGTTTGTTGTCTAGAAATATTAGCTGACCCCCATGTTTTGTTTTTGGTTCTAATTCACCATCGTGTTTTAGTTTTGGCACAACCACCTTCCAGTGCTTTGGTTCAAATTAGAGATGAGTGGGTTCAGTTTTACTCAGATTTACTCGGTTCTCAATTGTCCGGACACCTCCATTGTCCGGCCCGTTCCCCGCTAACGACATTCTAACGCCATTGACGCGCCACCTCCCGCCCCGCGACCGCCTCTGCCTGTCAATCAGGCAGAGGCGACCGCAGCCCAGAGATCCTTTGAGCATCTCACTGGGCTCCCGGGTTGCACGTGCGCACTCCACATAGGGATTCAGACTGCGATCCCTGTCGCTGCAGCAATCCAGTCTGAATTAGGCCCATTGTCAGAGTACTTGTTGTATGTTTAATAACAAATATCCTCAATACATTGCTCATTAGCAGATATATTAATATTATCTTATGTTTCATAAGCTTTTAATTTATATTTTTTGCTATTTGATTGCTATTTTTAGTACATTTGTTGCAAGTTTCTCCAGAAGAGTTTTTACACAATATTATATATGAACACTCACAAACGCAGTATTTCTGTTTTATGTTGCTTTCTCAACCCATGAGGTGCAAAGGAAATGGTAGGAACTATTTTGCCTTTCTTCTAATTGGCCAGATAATGCTTCTGCTCTATGGGCTACAGATGTCCAGAGTACAGTGGGAATTGAAAGTTTGGGCACCCCAGGCAAAAATTCATTTTAATGTGCAAAAAGAAGCCAAGGAAAGATGGAAAAATCTCCAAAAGGCATCAAATTACAGATTAGACATTCTTAAAACATGTCAAAAAAAGTTTGATTTTATTTCCATCATTTACAGTTTCAAAAGAACAGAAAACAAAAAATGGCATCTGCAAAAGTTTGGGCACCCTGCAGAGTTAATACCTTGTACTGCCCCCTTTGGCAAGTATCACAGCTTGTAAACGCTTTTTGTAGCCAGCCAAGAGTCTTGCAATTCTTGTTTGAGGTATCTTCGCCTATTCTTCCTTACAAAAGTCTTCCAGTTCTTTGAGATTCCTGGGCTGTCTGTGACACACTGCTCTTTTAAGGTCTATCCATAGATTTTCAATTATGTTGAGGTCAAGAGATTGTGAAGGCCATGGCAAAACCTTCAGTTTACGCCTCTTGATGTAATCCACCGTGGATTTTGAGGTGTGTTTAGGATCATTATCCATTTGTAAAAGCCAGCCTCTCTTTAACTTCAGCTTTTTCACAGATGGCATCAAGTTAGCGTCCAAAATTTGCTGAATCTTATTGAATACATTTTTCCTTCTACTCGTGAAATGTTCCCTGTGCCACTGGCTGCAATACAACCCCAAAGCATGATTGATCCACCCCCATGCTTAACAGTTGGACAGAGGTTCTTTTCATTAAATTCTGTGCCCTTCCTTCTCCAAACGTACCTTTGCTCATTCCGGCCAAAAAGTTCTATTTTAACCTCATCGGTCCACAGAACTTTATTCCAAAATGCATCAGGCTTGTCCATATGTTCATTTGCAAACTTCAAATGCTGATTTTTGTGGTGAGGACGTAGAAGAGGTTTTCTTCTGATGACTCTTCCATGAAGACCATATTTGTACAAGTATCTCTTTATAGTGGAATAGTGTACCACAACTCCAGTGTCTGCCAGATCTTCCTGGAGGGATCGTGCAGTCAAATGTGGATTTTGACTTGCTTTTCTCACAATCCTGCGAGCTGTTCTGTCTGATATTTTTCTTGGTCTTCTAGATCTTGCTTTAACTTTCACTGTTCCTGATGACTGCCATTTCTTAATTACATTCCGAACAGAGGATATGAGCATCTGATAACGCTTTGCTATCTTCTTATAGCCTTCTCCTGCTTTGTGAGCGTCAACTATTCTCAGTTTCAGTGTTCTACACAACTGCTTAGAGGAACCCATGGTGCTGATTGTTTGAGCAAGGTCAGATGAGTCTGGGCTTTTAAAACCTTTGAGATTGACATCACCTGGTATTTCCAGACGATGATTGAGAACAATCCATGACACTGCCAGGTCTCAGCTGTCCAAAGGGGGCAGTACAAGGTATTAACTCTGCAGGGTGCCCAAACTTTTGCAGACGCCATTTTTTGTTTTCTGTTATTTTGATAGTGTAAATGATGGAAATAAAATCAAATTTTTTTTGGCATGTTATAAGAATGTCTAATCTGTAATTTGATGCCTTTTGGAGGTTTTTCCATCTTTCCTTGGCTTCTTTATGCACATTAAAATGAATTTTTGCCTGGGGTGCCCAAACTTTCAATCCCCACTGTACACTGCAGACATTGAACCTATTTACATAGAAGACCTATTATTTTCTGCAGAAAATTTTTTGTTAAATCGCATATAAATCTGTCCTCATATACCTAGTCTCAATATAGCATATGGCTGTGCCGTAACTAGACATTTCAGCGCTGTGTGCAAGAAAAAGCATCGACGCCCACCCCCCATATTTAAAATAGGGCCTGTGCGCACCTTAGGCGCGCAGCAAAAATATAGGGGCATGGCTTCATGGGGAAGGAGTGTAGCCACAAAATAATACTGATGTATATTACGCTGTACAGTAGTCTCCATTAATCAAATTACGCCACACAGTAGCACCACTTACAAACATTACACCAGGCAGAGCCCCTTTTACGCATTACGCCAGGTAGAGCCCCTGTCACACATTATGCCAGGTAGTGCCCCATTTTATACATTACCCCAGGTAGAGACTTTATCACACATTATGCCAGGTAGAGCCCCTTTTACATATTATGGCAGGTGGAGTCCTCTATTACACATTATGGCAGGTAGAGCTCTTTTTTACACATTATGGCAGGTAGAGCCCCCTTATACACAGTACGGCAGGTAGAATCCCCTTTTACACATTACGGCCGCCCGAGTCCCCCTTTTTACACATTACGGCAGCAGAGTCCCCCTTTTACACATTACGGCAGCAGAGTCCCCCTTTTTACACATTACGGAAGGTAGAGCTCCCTTTTACACATTACGCCAGGCAGAGCCTCCTTATACACATTATGCCAGGTAAAGCCTCCTTATACTTATTACAATGCCGGGGAGGGGGTGGGGGGGTAGAGAGAGAGACAGTGATTGTGTGTGTGAGTTATACTTATGTTTGGCTCCGTTCTCCAGCTGGCTGTCTCTATCCTTCTCTCCCGCCCTAATGCTGTGGCTCTTTGCAGCACAGGGCACTGTGGATGGGCTGGAGCTGTTCTCCCAGAAGACATTGGCAGAGGGAGCAGGGAGCCGGGGGTGCGGAGCCGGAGACACGAGCTGCAGCGCTGCCCAGCTACCTATGTGAGAAGAGGTAGCCGGGGCGCCAATGCAGCTGAGTTCAACGTCGGCCAGAGAGACGAGCGGGCGGACCTCACAGTGCAGGGGTGGTGAAGGTGCAGCGGAACAGGTTTTGCCGGTGGTCCTGCATCTACAGTGCATATGCGCTGTGTGCCAGGCACCACTGGCACACGCCTAGTTACGGCCCTGCCATATGGCATGAGATGCTTGGCATACTGAGGTGCTCTGGGCTCTGAGATGCTCTGAGCTGCGTACTTCTCTTTCTTAAAATTTTCTGTCTTATTTGCATCGCAGACATAGCCGAACACCACTGAAAGTCAACTACATATGCTGGTTGCAACTGTCACTGCTTAGCCTGTTAATCCTCATTTAGTCTGCCCCTGAACTCCTGTGAAACCAGCCAATGGGAGTCCAGGGGCGGGCTAAATGATGAAAGACATGCTGAGCAGTGTGTTTCATGCAACAATGGCTGCTGTTTCCCAAGGAAGAAAGGCAGGACATATGATAAATACAACTTCACATGTATGTTCATATGTCCTGGCCAGCTCCCCCCTGCATACTTTGAACAGCGCTGAAGCCCAGGGACAACAGCCGCCACTGATTTTAAACACATATATAGTCGCAGATGAAGCACACCGGAACTTGGTATGAAAAAAAGATGCGGCTTCTGCATAGAGCACTTTGTATACAGATTCAGACTCATTTGCATACAGATATACACATGTCATACATCATATTGATCAGTGTAATCTAGCAGAGTGATTTTTCCCATTTCCAGTTGTTTCTTTTGTGTGGATAAGATGCACATTTTGAAGGAAAAGATGCTCAGCAAAGTCACCCAGGACCTGACTTGTCTAAAAGGGGCTGTATTTTGCGACTGAAGGCACGGTGTATGAGGACACATCTGATCTGTGCATACTGAATTCATTGTTGTTAATTATGAAGTATCCTCCACATCCTCCATATGTGCTGTGAGTCACAGAGGCAGAATCCCACTGTGAGACATTACTATCTTCCCAGAAGGACACAGCTTGTCTTATTGGTGATATTAGTGCTTTATGATAAAGGGCAGTTATGTTGTGGTCTGGTCTCAGATGGCGCAGTGAGCTATCCTGTGTTGGCTCCTTTTGAAAAGAGCAACCACAGCTTATATACCAATTGTCAGAGTCAGATAAGTAACAGTTTCCAAGTCCCTTAATTAGAACAGCAATTTTTCTATCACTGCCTCCCTCTCTGTTCCTCAATATTACAATGTCCCTATGTCTTATATATAAAAGGGAGCTTTTGCCTTGATGGATTTTGTTTTCTAAAGTTAACATCAATCTGTTTAATAGACTTGTGTCTTATCTATTTCAGAATCTTCACTCCCTAACTTTAAAACAATCAGAGCAGCACACAATCAGTTGCTAAAATTTAGTTTTCAGCGAATGGATAAGAATGGACCCATCAGGTGAGTGTTTTTTAAACCATTCAAACCAAACTTTATAATCAATTCATATGTAACTGGTCTTTCCTATACAACCAATTATAGCAGTATGTTTTTAACCGACTGGGATACCTAAAGCCCCGTACACACTGGGTGACTACCCCTAATGAGCGATTACCACTATACCGGCGACTACATCCCGACCCCCCTCCAAATCCTGACAGTTTATTCCAAACCCGCAGCGTGGCGAGTGCGCTCACCTCCCCACCGGCATTCTGCCGCCGGGATCCCCAGTGGCGGTAATGCATACCCAACCCATTGATTGATATATCGTCCAATGGTATAGTCAAGTGCATACACACTTAATGATATTGTTGAACGATACCATTCAGTGATGTCATCCCCCGCATTCCCCGAACATGCAGCTCAACGATATAGTCAAAATTGAGCTGCATGTTTAGTAGACCCCAGATGAATGACAACAAGCAGCAGGACTGGCATACACACTGGCTGATATGAACCAGGGCTTACAGTAAGTCTCACACTAACAGTATTGTTTCCCCTAGATTGGCAGGATTTGGGATGTTTTGGCATGTTACTGCAGTAAAAATGAATGTTACACAAAATGATTATTTTTTACATTGAAGCATTTAATTTAGCCAGTTTTTATTTCAGAGCTATTTCATATACTGTATGGGGGAATTCAATTAGCCCCCTTTAGCTTTTTAGGTTAAATGCCTGAAGCTACGCAAGTAACCCTGCAGTGAGCCCAGAGGTACACTTAGGGCCTAATTCAGAGTTGATAACAGCAGCAAATTTATTAGCGGTTGGGCAAAACCATGTGCACTTCATGGGGGGGGGGGGGGGGGGCAGATATAACGTGCAGAGACAGTTAGATTTGGGTGGGGTGTGTTCAAACTGAAATCTAAATTGCAGTGTAAGAATAAAGCAGCCAGTATTTACCCTGCACAGAAACAATATAACCCACCCAAACCTATCTCTCTGCACTTGTTATATCTGCCTCCCCTGCAGTGCACATGGTTTTGCCCAACTGCTGAAAAAAATCCTGCTGCGATCAACTTGGAATTACCCCCATGGTTTTGCCCAACTGCTAATAAATTTGCTGCTGCGATCAACTCTGAATTACCCCATTAATGCAGATTTCTGTTTGCACACGTCTGAGGAAATCTGCGTTAAGTGCACCCTCTGGGGTTATTGCTCCTAACCCGGGACCTACAAGCCTGTGGTAAGTTTTGCAGCTAATTGAAATCCCCATTTCTCATACGTCCTAGAGGATGCTGGGGTCCACTTCAGTACCATGGGGTATAGACAGTTCCGCAGGAGCCATGGGCACTTTAAGACTTTTCCAGAGTGTGAACTGGCTCCTCCCTCTATGCCCCTCCTCCAGACCTCAGTTTAGAAAATGTGCCCAGGCAGACTGGTCGCACTCTAGTGGAGCGCTACTGAGTTCTACTAAAAGACTTTATGTTAGATTTTTTATTTTCAGGGAGGCTGCTGGCAACAGTCTCCCTGCTTTGTGGGACTTAGGGGGTAGAAGTAGGAACCAACTTCCTGAATAGTTTCATGGCTCTGCTTCTTGCTGATAGGACACCATTAGCTCCTGAAGATTACTGAACACTAGCTGCGACTATGCGCTCACTCCCACAGCACGCCGTCACCCCCCTAGCAGAGCCAGAAGTCAGAAGACTGGTGAGTAATATTACCGGAGATCTGCAAGAGGGACCTCCGGTCATCGTGACGCTCAAGGTAGCAGGTTGCAGGGCGCTGGGGGGCGCCCTGGGCAGCATGAAACCTACTCTTAAACTGGCAAAAGGTAGCATATTATGCCGTGGCACAATCCTACACCCCTGCCAGTATAAATAAGTTGTGATCAATTCTGAGGGGAAACGCGCCATTACAGGGGGCGGGGCTTCCTCAGTCAGCCAGCACACTGCTCAGCGCCATTTTCTCCAAGCAAGCTGCAGGGGAAGAAACGCTGGTCCTCCTCCACTTCTGAATCAAGTATCAGGGTGCAAATAAGGGGGGGGCAGAGTGTAAATTGGTGCTCAATTATACTTTCTCTGACGTCCTAGTGGATGCTGGGAACTCCGAAAGGACCATGGGGAATAGCGGCTCCGCAGGAGACTGGGCACAACTAAAGAAAGCTTTTAGGTCACCTGGTGTGCACTGGCTCCTCCCACTATGACCCTCCTCCAAGCCTCAGTTAGATTTTGTGCCCGGACGAGGTTGGATGCACACTAGGGGCTCTCCTGAGCTTCTAGAAAGAAAGTATATAATTAGGTTTTTTATTTTACAGTGAGACCTGCTGGCAACAGGCTCACTGCAGCGAGGGACTAAGGGGAGAAGAAGCAAACCTACCTGCTTGCAGCTAGCTTGGGCTTCTTAGGCTACTGGACACCATTAGCTCCAGAGGGACCGACCGCATGGAACTGGCCTTGGTGTTCGGTCCCGGAGCCGCGCCGCCGTCCCCCTTACAGAGCCAGAAGTAAGAAGAGGTCCGGAAAATCGGCGGCAGAAGACATCAGTCTTCACCAAGGTAGCGCACAGCACTGCAGCTGTGCGCCATTGCTCCTCATACACACTTCACACTCCGGTCACTGAGGGTGCAGGGCGCTAGGGGGGGGCGCCCTGAGCAGCAATAAAAAGACCTTGGCTGGCAAAAATACCACAATATATAGCCCCAGAGGCTATATATGTGATAATTACCCCTGCCAGAATCCATAAAAAAGCGGGAGAATAGTCCGCGAAAAAGGGGCGGAGCTATCTCCTTCAGCACACTGGCGCCATTTCTCCCTCACAGCTCCGCTGGAAGGAAGCTCCCTGGCTCTCCCCTGCAGTCTACACTACAGAAAAGGGTAAAAAAGAGAGGGGGGGCACTAAATTTAGGCGCAGTATATATAACAGGGGACATAATTCAGTTAGTCCCTGCATTATATAGCGCTCTGGTGTGTGCTGGCATACTCTCACTCTGTCTCCCCAAAGGGCTTTTGTGGGTCCTGTCCTCTGTTAGAGCATTCCCTGTGTGTGTGCGGTGTGTCGGTACGGCTGTGTCGACATGTTTGATGAGGATAATGATGTGGAGGCGGAGCAGATGCCTATAGAAGGGATGTCACCCCCTGCGGGGCAGACACCTGAGTGGATGGACTTATGGAAGGAATTGCGTGCACGTGTCGACTCCTTACACAAGAAATTTGACGACATGCCAAATGCGGGACAGCCGGCTTCTCAGCTCGTGCCTGTCCAGGCGTCTCAAAGGCCATCGGGGGCTCTAAAACGCCCGCTACCTCAGATGGCAGACGCGGATGTCGACACGGATACTGACACCAGTGTCGACGACGATGAGTCTAGTCTAATGTCCACTAAGGCCATTCGTTGCATGATTGAAGCAATGAAAGAGGTGTTACAAATTTCTGATATAAACCCAGGTACCACTAAAAAGGGTATTATGTTTGGGGAGAAAAAACTACCCGTAGTCTTTCCCCCATCAGAAGAATTAAATGAAGTGTGTGAAGAAGCGTGGGCTTTCCCTGATAAAAGATTGGTAATCTCTAAGAAGTTACTAATGGCGTTCCCTTTCCCGCCAGAGGATAGGTCACGTTGGGAGACACCACCTAGGGTGGATAAAGCGCTCACACGTTTGTCTAAAAAGGTGGCACTACCGTCTCCGGATACGGCCGCCCTCAAGGAACCTGCTGATAGAAAGCAGGAGGCTATCCTGAAGTCTGTATATACACACTCAGGCATTATACTTAGACCTGCTATTGCGTCAGCATGGATGTGCAGTGCTGCCGCTGCGTGGTCAGATTCCCTGTCAGAAAATATTGACACCTGAAAGGATTTGCCCTTATATTCTTTAACCCTCGATGTGATGGCCTCTCAGACGTCTGGGAGTGTAAACCTTTATGCTATCAGTTACATGCACAACACAAGCAGTAAAAATTCACACTGTTTATTATGAGGTTAACAAAAGTATATAAGACAATGCATATGGGTGTAACTGACATGTCGTTACACTCCCATTGGCTCGCCAGCAGCCACCAGGCAGAATAGAAAAAGGCGGATGTTCATATATGGGTTTTCTACAAGTTTCTCAAAACATTTAACAAAGTCTGTAACAGGTTTCATCTGGTATAGAACTGTCCTTGAGAAACAGACACATACAAGCCTGGTATTGTATGAGGAGATAAAGGTATCCTGGCACAGGGTAATACGTATCTATGCAAACACATAACAGTTCATATAGCATGTTTTAACCCTTCATTAGGGAGGTAGAAATATTCACTTTTACACTATACTTATTATAAGGAAATTGATCATATAAAAAGTAATATTTACAAAGCACAGAAGAGTTAACCCTTCAATCCCCTCTTAGAATCATGATTATTATATGACATGATTCTTGAGTGAGGCTCCTTTCTTGTTCCTCCAGTTCTTGAGATATTGGACATAGTCGTCGGGTCCCTTACTATCAGAGGAGGTGACAGGACTGGTGGTTATATCATAGTACATCAGGGCCTTATCAATGCCTTTGGAGGTAAGTTTCTTTCCACAGGGAATTACACAATAAACTATAATGCCTACAAGAATTAAAGTTACAAGTATGAATATGCTTATTTGCACAAGAGCCTGTTTCCAATTTTCAAACCACCCAAAATATTGGCTCCATGGGTTATCAATACCTGAATTTTTCTTAAGTTCTATGGATAAGGTTTCTAACTTGTTTATGGCTAAAGTAACCTTACCATTGGGACCAGTGTTGTCAGGAATATATGTACAACAGCCTTCCACCTTACTAATGTAAACACATGTACCGCCTTTTTCTGCTAGGATCATGTCAAGGGCCATTCTATTTTGGAATGTCATTTGGGAAGTGGCTTCTAGCTGTTCAGCTATACCTTTAAGAGCATCTTTGGTATCATTAACAAATCTTTGTTGATTATAATATATATAATTAATCCAGGCTACGTTTTTATTTACAGTTACTATAGGAAACAATGACTCAAAACCCGCAGCCACCTCATCTCTAGCTTTGAACTCATTTGGAACACCTCTTGGGACCCCTATAGCATCAATGTATACGTGGGGTCAAAGCTACCTCCTGGGAGTGCTCTTTTCTTTCGATTAGCAGGAGTATTAGAGGGAGGAGTGGGGTCATCGGTGATCATTAAAAAGGCTGAAAAAACAATTTTCCTGTTCTAGGGGTATATTAAGGGGCACTGTACCTAGGTGGGGCCTAGATTTGCCACAGACATAACAGTTGCTTTTATTGTGTTTGTTAGCACTATACTTCATCCATTCCAACCAAAATTAATGTCAGAGAAACCAGTTTCAATAGCTAGGGTGTCTTCAAAGGTAGGGTTAGTAATAGCCACCATATCTTTAGAAGTGGCAATATGGGGCTTTAAAGGTTTGTTTTGGGGATATTTGCTATATCTATTTTTTTTTGCAAATGATGGGCCATATTTCCAATCTGCTCCTGTATTCCACCCCACAGCTTCCCAGGAATTACAATTAGATCCATAATATCTAATGTCATAGTACCATTCGTCAGTAACACAAATATATACTGTCTCAGACATTCCTGATTTCCTCCTTTGTTGTATATAATATTTGTCATCAGCAATTTTGGGGAACATAAAATAGTCAAGGATATATGTGGCTACGTGTGTGTTAGAGGAATTATACCACAAGGTGGGGATCCCATTTGTTTGTGTGATGTCGACTTCACATATTGTGAGGTGAATGAGGGCCAGTAGGGCTATCGAGATAGTCCCCAGGATAGAGATAGGGGGCAGGTTCCTCATCTTCTTCTGTTCTTCTTTCTTCGCTAGGTGGGAGGTCAGGGCTGTCTGCCCCGGTTCGTACCTCACTGGAATCACTTGCTTCCCTCTCTAGGTCTGGTCTAGGAACCTTTTTTACTCGGGATGCATGGATCCAGGTAGGACTTTCCTCTGTCAGGACTGCTGTTCGGGTAACTGCTACGACCTCTGTCTCTGGACCATAGGTGAAGTCTCCTGGGCTCTTGTTCCTGGGGAGCACCTTCACCACGACTCTGTCTCTGACTTTAAAGGGGTGTGTAGGTTCCTGTGGATTCAAAGGGTTTTTACAAACAACCTCATGTTCAATTTCATTCAGTTTTGTTATCAGGGACCTGACATACTCTTCTCTGATGAGTTCTAGATCTCCTTCCTGTATTACTAGTGGTTTCTTAGCCCAGGGTGTAGGAAAAGGGTCTACCCATTAGTATTTCAAATGGGGAGTATCCTAGAGTTTTCTGTGGGGCATTCAAGATGCTGGTGTTTAGCTTTATTAGGGTTGTTCCTGAGGCAAGTGATGCATCTGCTAACATACTGGTCCACAAGTGACCTGGCACTAGCAACACAAAAATCATTGGTTAGTAGGAGGAGTGTTGTGGCTTCACCACGGTGACCAACACCACGGCACTGGGCAACGAGCAAAGGGGCACTGGACTGGGGCATACAGGGTTTCCCCTCTTTGCAGATTAATCCTGATTTAGGATTTTTTCTGCAGAATTGGGTAAGTTCAGTCGGAGAGATCAGCATTAGTCGCAGCAGCTTAAAGTTGAGTGAGCAGATGGACGTTGTCAAGGGAGGGACATGCTCTAGTGAGTGCAATGAGTTCTGCAGCTTGCGCGGACTGATAAGGTATTGGCAGGGTTTATAAGGTATTGGCAGGGTTTCCAACACAGTGTCAGGGAGGGTGACAATGGCATAGCCAGCCTGGTATGTATTGTCATTGGGCCTACTACAGGAGCCGTCAACAAAAACTATGTCTGCGCCTGGTATGGGAACGGGAGACATGTCAAGTCTGGGAGAAGTTTCAGCTTCAATGGAAGCAGCACAGTCATGTAGGTCGGGTGGTTCATCCTCAGGACCTTTCAAGCCCAAAAGGGTATTGAGAATGGGTGCAGGGCCAGAAGAACTAGCAGTGTACTTGATGGTAAGGGTAGGGTTACTCAAAAGGAGTACTTCATATCCACTAAGGCGTTGTGCTGACATGTGCTGTGTGTGTAAGCCTTTAAGTATTGCCAGGACATCATGTGTGGTGTGGAGTACTGTGATGTGGCCTAAAGTGAGGGTAGTGGTCATTTCTGCAACCATTGCACAGGCTGCCAAAGCCCTGAGGCAGGCAGGCATACCTTGCACAGACACTGGCATGACTTTGGGAAAAAAATGCCACGGGGCGCAACTTCCCTCCATGAAACTGTGTGAGCACCCCCGCCATGGTTTTACAATTGTCCCTTGCATATAGATGGAAAGGTAGTACATAATTGGGGAGGCCAAGTGCCGGACTTTTCATCAACATACATTTTAAACTTTCATATGCAGTTAACATTTCTTGTGACCATTGTACAGTTTTAGGTTTGTCCTTCAGTGTGGCTTGTCTCAAAATGTTATCGTAATAAAAGCAATCAGATATCCACTGTCTGCAGTAATTTACCATACCCAGGAAGGACAGTGGTTCCTTCTGGGTAGTTGGGGTGACCAGGCCCAATACAGACTGTATGCGTTGTGGACTGACTTTCCTCTCTCCCTGAGTGAGCACAAAACCTAAGTAATCAACATGCTTTTTACACCATTGCATTTTTATTTTGGACACCTTGTGTCCACATTCACAAAGCCAGTTTAGTAATGAAACACCATCCTCTCGGCAGGCCTCCTCAGTTTTACTACAGAGCAGCAGATCATCTGCATACTGTAGCAGGACTGAACCATGGTGAGGTTGCCAGGGCCTCAATGTGGCCTGGAGACAACAGGTGCGTCAATAATCTGCACCAGGTAAGTTGTTTACCCTCAAAAGAAAAGGCAAAAGTAATTGTGTCTGTGAATCTACAGGTATGCTGAAAAAAGGCATTCTTCAAATCAATTACAGAGAAGAACGCAGCATCTGCAGGGATTGCAGAAATGAGTGAGTTTACATCTGGAACAATTGGTGCAATTGGGACAATTAGCTGATTGATCGCTCTGAGATTCTGTACAAATCTTATACTGCCATCAGCTTTGGCAACAGGGTTCACAGGAGTACAGTATGGTGATACAATATGTCTGAGAATACCCTGTTGTAAGAATTGCTGTATCATGGGGCGGAGACCTTCTATCTTTTCTGGTGAGAGGGGATACTGCATAAGTCAGAACACAAAACACTGGTTGTTGCACCGCTGTCCACTAAAAAGGGAATTTTACTTCCATTTATAATAAGTGGCAGCAGAGGTGAATCTTTACTATGACGGGTGAGTTGAATAAAGGCTGGGATACCCTCCTCCGGGCCCCGTCAGTGCGCGGGGTCTTTGGAATCTTCCCTGACTGCGGGGTTGGTTCTGTCTGTCAAAGCGTCTGGAGTTCCGATAGTTATGAGTGAGTGGGGAAGTGAGTAAGCTTTCTGAGTTAAGCAAAGGTAAGCCAGCGTCATCTGTCCAGCAGTCCTTAAACCTTTTCCAAAACGCAGTAACAGACTATGAAGGTTTCTGTTTACAAGCCACAGCGACAGGCAAAAAAGCACAGGCTTTAAAGACTTCCTTCATATGTGTATAGCTGCGTCCTTTGCAAGCTTTGCGCAAACAAGATAAACAGCCATCGAGGGTAATAGTGGGCTTGGGACAGTGTTTTACTATTATCTAAACTCTGGGTTATTGGTGCTAGGGATAGAGCTAGTGGACGCACCCTCCAGCAGTGGAGCTGGAGGCAATCCCATTTGGTGTGAAAGGGTTACTGCTGCCAAGAGATTTGTGTCTCTGAGCGCAGGATACATTGGAATGCAAGGGGGAGGGAGAGGGATTTCAAAGATTTATAGTTTCACTGCAGCTTCGCTTCTGTGCTGTTGGAAACTGACATTTTTTCTTAAATCTCCATATAGAAAGGGTAATTACTGCCTTCCCGTAGGAATGGGTCCTGTCCTGCTTTCTCTATCCATCCCGCTAAATTATCCACCCATGGGTTAACTAAGTAATACTCTGAGGTAGAGTTGCGGGCGACATACATCTTGCATGTTTCCCCTGGTAAAGGTGGGGGGTAAATGACTGTCTTACTCTGACCCCCTCCCATAGTAAAAAATGCAATTTACACCAACGTTCTATGCAATTTACAATAACAATGCAATTTACAATAACTTTCTATGCATGCATCAGCTTAACCAGTTAATTAGTCATTGACAATATCACAATATTATCTGTATAGTGAGAACATGAAATCTTTTGACGGGTACGATACTTACCATTCGTACAAGATGTCAGAAAAATACAGCGTTTTAGACAGGAAGCAAGAAAAGTGTTTGAGTAAAGATATCTGGCAGACGAAAACTTACCAGCCGTCTGGACCAAATATAAGAACTTATCTCACTACAAACATACAAGAATATATATAGACGATCAAATCGAGGTATAATCTACGTTACGTATAGACCCCAGGTCTATTTTTTAAGTATCCCAGATACTGACGTCTTTGGAGAATTGCGCTTGGACCCCTGGTCCTTTCTCAGACGTATCTTTAAGTCCCAGACATTAAAGATTCTATGGTATCCCTGATACCTGTTTTATGTTTTTACATAAAACTTCGTAATATTAAGTCCCGGACTTAAATATTACCTTGTCACGTGTTCCCGGAACACTGACACGGATTCAGCTTCAGTGTATGACCGCAATCCTGTATGGCAAAGACAGACAATAAATTCTCTATCTTTACCATTCAGGGACGATCACTGAATCCCGGACATAGCCCCCAGCTGAAAGGATTTGCCCTTATATTCTTTAACCCTCGATGTGATGGCCTCTCAGACGTCTGGGAGTGTAAACCTTTATGCTATCAGTTACATGCACAACACAAGCAGTAAAAATTCACACTGTTTATTATGAGGTTAACAAAAGTATATAAGACAATGCATATGGGTGTAACTGACATGTCGTTACACTCCCATTGGCTCGCCAGCAGCCACCAGGCAGAATAGAAAAAGGCGGATGTTCATATATGGGTTTTCTACAAGTTTCTCAAAACATTTAACAAAGTCTGTAACAGGTTTCATCTGGTATAGAACTGTCCTTGAGAAACAGACACATACAAGCCTGGTATTGTATGAGGAGATAAAGGTATCCTGGCACAGGGTAATACGTATCTATGCAAACACATAACAGTTCATATAGCATGTTTTAACCCTTCATTAGGGAGGTAGAAATATTCACTTTTACACTATACTTATTATAAGGAAATTGATCATATAAAAAGTAATATTTACAAAGCACAGAAGAGTTAACCCTTCAACACCCTAGACAGGGACACTATTCTGCTAACCATAGAGCATATAAAAGACTTATACATGAGAGATGCACAGAGGGAGATCTGCCGGCTGGCATCTAAAATAAGTGCACTGTCCATTTCTGCTAGGAGAGGCTTATGGACTCCACTGACGTGCGGTGGGGTGAGGCAGAGTCTTTACTGTCATACTATCGTTTGCACCAGAGTTTTGACTGTATAAAGTATATACAAAATACAAAGAATATGTTTGAAATATCTTCTTTGCATTATTCTAATAATTTTTATAGCCAAAACTCTGGAGTAAAAAGTCTATGGCAGGTGAGGCAGTGCCTCTCCTGCCTATCTTTTCGGCACATCTCTGTTCAAAACTCACCAAAATTCCAGGAGTTTATACTGCTGCACCTGTGTATAATGCCCAGATGTACGCTTTGGGTCATAAATTGCATGTAAATCTGGCTCTGGGGCTAGCCAGTGCCTCCTGAGCTATATAGCTCACCGCACGTCCCTGATGGACTCGCCAGTGGACAGGGGATGCAGATTCAAAAAGGCACATGGAAGTTTTGCCTTATAAGGGTGAGGAGTTATTCGGGGATGGTCTCTCGGACCTAGTTTCCACAGCAACTGCTGGGAAGTCAGCATTTTTACCCCATGTTCCCTCACAGCCTAAAAAGGCGCCGTTTTATCAGGTACAGTCCTTTCGGACTCAGAAAAACAGGCGTGGAAAAGGCGGGTCCTTTCTGTCCAGAGGCAGAGGTAGGGGAAAAAGGCTGCAACAAACAGCAGGTTCCCAGGAGCAAAAATCCTCTCCCGCTTCTTCCAAGTCCGCCGCATGACGGTGGGGCTCCACAGGCGGAGCCAGGTACGGTGGGGGGCCGCCTCAAAAATTTCAGCGATCAGTGGGCTCGCTCACAGGTGGATCCCTGGATCCTGCAAATAGTATCTCAGGTACAAACTGGAATTCGAGGCGTCTCCACCCCACCGGTTCCTAAAATCTGCCTTGCCGACAACTCCCTCAGGCAGGGAGGCTGTGCTAGAGGCAATTCACAAGCTGTATTCCCAGCAGGTGATAGTCAAGGTGCCCCTACTTCAACAAGGACGGGGTTACTATTCCACACTGTTTGTGGTACCGAAACCGGACGGTTCAGTGAGACCCATTTTAAATTTGAAATCCTTGAACACATACATAAAAAAATTCAAGTTCAAGATGGAATCGCTCAGGGCGGTTATTGCAAGCCTGGACGAGGGGGATTACATGGTATCCCTGGACATCAAGGATGCTTACCTGCATGTCCCCATTTACTATCCTCACCAGGAGTACCTCAGATTTGTGGTACAGGATTGCCATTACCAATTCCAGACGCTGCCGTTTGGACTCTCCACGGCACCGAGGGTGTTTACCAAAGTAATGGCGGAAATGATGATACTCCTTCGAAGAAAGGGAGTTTTAATTATCCCGTACTTGGAAGATCTCCTAATAAAGGCGAGGTCCAAGGAGCAGTTGTTGGTGGGAGTAGCACTATCTCAGGAGGTGCTACACCAGCACGGTTGGATTCTGAATATTCCAAAATCACAGCTGGTTCCGACGACACGTCTACTGTTCCTGGGTATGATCCTGGACACAGTCCAGAAAAAAGTGTTTCTCCCGGAGGAGAAAGCCAAGGAGCTGTCATCTCTAGTCAGAGACCTCCTGAAACCGAAACAGGTATCGGTGCATCACTGCACGCGGGTCCTGGGAAAGATGGTGGCTTCTTACGACGCAATTCCTTTCGGCAGGTTCCATGCCAGAATCTTTCAGTGGGACCTGTTGGACCAATGGTCCGGATCGCATCTTCAGATGCATCGCCTAATAACCCTGTCTCCAAGAACCAGGGTGTCTCTGCTGTGGTGGCTGCAGAGTGCTCATCTTCTAGAGGGCCGCAGATTCGGCATACAGGACTGGGTCCTGGTGACCACAGATGCCAGCCTTCGGGGGGCAGTCACACAGGGAAGAAACTTCCAAGGACTATGGTCGAGTCAGGAGACTTCCCTACACATAAATATTCTGGAACTAAGGGCCATTTACAATGCCCTAAGTCAGGCAAAATCCCTGCTTCTACACCAGCCAGTACTGATCCAGTCAGACAACATCACGGCAGTCGCCCATGTAAATCGACAGGGCGGCACAAGAAGCAGGATGGCAATGGCAGAAGCCACAAGGATTCTCCGATGGGCGGAAAATTACGTACTAGCACTGTCAGCAGTGTTCATTCCGGGAGTGGACAACTGGGAAGCAGACTTTCTCAGCAGGCACGACCTCCACCCGGGGGAGAGGGGACTTCATCCAGAAGTCTTCACGCTGATTGTAAATCGATGGGAACGTCCACAAGTGGACATGATGGCGTCCCGCCTAAACAAAAAACTAGAGAGATATTGCGCCAGGTCAAGGGACCCTCAGGCGATAGCTGTGGACGCTCCGGTGACACCGTGGGTGTACCAGTCAGTTTATGTGTTCCCTCCTCTGCCTCTCATACCAAGGGTACTGAGAATAATAAGAAAACGAGGAGTAAGAACAATACTCGTGGTTCCGGATTGGCCAAGACGAGCGTGGTACCCGGAACTTCAAGAGATGATCTCAGAGGACCCATGGCCTCTGCCGATCAGACAGGACCTACTGCAGCAGGGGCCCTGTCTGTTCCAAGACTTACCGCGGCTGCGTTTGACGGCATGGCGGTTGAACGCCGGATCCTGAAGGAAAAGGGCATTCCGGAGGAAGTCATTCCTACGCTGATTAAAGCCAGGAAAGATGTAACTGCACAGCATTATCACCGCATATGGCGGAAATATGTTGCTTGGTGTGAGGCCAAAAAGGCCCCAACAGAGGAATTTCAACTAGGTCGATTTCTGCATTTCCTACAAGCAGGAGTGACTATGGGCCTGAAATTAGGCTCCATTAAGGTACAGATCTCGGCTCTGTCGATTTTCTTCCAGAAAGAACTGGCTTCACTACCTGAAGTTCAGACGTTTGTGAAGGGAGTGCTGCATATTCAGCCCCCGTTTGTGCCTCCAGTGGCACCTTGGGATCTCAACGTGGTGTTGAGTTTCTTAAAATCACATTGGTTTGAGCCACTTAAAACCGTGGATCTAAAATATCTCACGTGGAAAGTGGTCATGTTATTGGCCTTGGCTTCGGCCAGGCGTGTGTCAGAATTGGCAGCTTTGTCATGTAAAAGCCCTTATCTGATTTTCCATATGGATAGGGCAGAATTGAGGACTCGTCCTCCAGTTTCTCCCTAAGGTGGTATCAGCTTTTCACTTGAACCAACCTATTGTGGTGCCTGCGGCTACTAGGGACTTGGAGGATTCCAAGTTGCTGGACGTAGTCAGGGCCTTGAAAATTTATGTTTCCAGGACGGCTGGAGTCAGGAAAACTGACTCGCTATTTATCCTGTATGCACCCAACAAGCTGGGTGCTCCTGCTTCTAAGCAGACTATTGCTCGCTGGATTTGTAGCACAATTCAGCAGGCGCATTCTGCGGCTGAACTGCCGCATCCTAAATCAGTAAAAGCCCATTCCACAAGGAAGGTGGGCTCATCTTGGGCGGCTGCCCGAGGGGTCTCGGCTTTACAACTTTGCCGAGCTGCTACTTGGTCAGGGGCAAACACGTTTGCAAAATTCTACAGATTTGATACCCTGGCTGAGGAGGACCTTGAGTTCTCTCATTCGGTGCTGCAGAGTCATCCGCACTCTCCCGCCCGTTTGGGAGCTTTGGTATAATCCCCATGGTCCTTTCGGAGTTCCCAGCATCCACTAGGACGTCAGAGAAAATAAGATTTTACTCACCAGTAAATCTATTTCTCGTAGTCCGTAGTGGATGCTGGGCGCCCGTCCCAAGTGCGGATTGTCTGCAAAACTTGTACATAGTTACTGTTAACTAAAGGGTTATTGTTGAGCCATCTGTTGAGAGGCTCAGTTGTTTTTCATACTGTTAAACTGGGTATAGTATCACGAGTTATACAGTGTGATTGGTGTGGCTGGTAAGAGTCTTACCCGGGATTCAAAATCCTTCCTTATTATGTCAGCTCGTCCGGGCACAGTGTCCTAACTGAGGCTTAGAGGAGGGTCATAGTGGGAGGAGCCAGTGCACACCAGGTGACCTAAAAGCTTTCTTTAGTTGTGCCCAGTCTCCTGCGGAGCCGCTATTCCTCATGGTCCTTTCGGAGTTCCCAGCATCCACTACGGACTACGAGAAATAGATTTACCGGTGAGTAAAATCTTATTATTTGGCATTATAAAAGTGCTACAGGTCTCTGTGGACATTTTACATTACACAGGGATTTTAGTCATTGGCGCTGAGTTGTAAACTGGCAAATCCTTTCTGTGTCCTTCTGACAGATTTTACTGTGGGTCTGTCCGCTATAAGCCCCGGAGTGTCTGTGGTGTGTTTGTGCCCATGTGTGACATGTCTGAGGCAGGGAGCTCTTCCCCTGAGGGAGCCATTTTAGGGACACAGAGTTTTAATGTGGTGGCGCTGCCGGCACACCACGAGCCTGAATGGGTGAAAGAATTACGTGATAGTGTGAATCATATCAGTAAGAAATTGGCTAAGTCTGAGTTTAATGCAGAAACCTGGAGAAAATCCGCGGAAGATGTGATTTTTAATAGTTCTGCTTTTTCATCCACAGGGGACCCCTAAAAGTTCATTTGCACAGGTAGTACAAACTGATACCGACATGGACTCTGATTCCTATGTCGACACTAGTGATTCCAGGGGAATAGATCCAAAATTAGCTAAAAACATTCAATACATGATTGTTGCTATAAAGGAGGTCTTGGAAGTTACGGAGCCCCCTCCTTTACCACAGGAGAAGGCTTACTTTTATAAAGAAAAGATTATGAATGTAACTTTTCCTCCATCTCATGAGCTGAACAGTCTCTTTGAGGGAGTATGGGCACACCCTGAAAAGAAATTTCAGATTCCCAAAAGAATTCAGGTAGCTTACCCTTTCCCTGCAGAGGACAGGAAAAGGTGGAAGTCACCCCCCATTTTAGACAGTGCCCTGTCACGGTTAACAAAAAAGGTGATTCTCCTTGCGCCTGGGACGGCTTCACTAAAGGAGCCGGCAGACCGCAAGTTGGAGACTACGTTGAAATCTATTTATGTGGCCAATGGGACACTACTCAGCCCTACCATTGCCTGTGCGTGGGCGAGTAGTGCTATTGAAAAGTGGTCAGAAAGCTTGTCATCAGAAATTGACACAATAGATAGAGACGAGATACTCCTAACGTTAGGTCATATCAAAGACGCTGCTGCGTACATGCTAGAAGCCATGAAAGATATTGGTCTCTTGGGATCAAGAGCCGCTACCATGGCAATCTCAGCACGGAGGGCGTTGTGGATTCGCCAATGGAATGCTGACGCAGATTCCAAAAGGAATATGGGGGTTCTCCCATATAAAGGAGAAGCTTTGTTTGGAGATGGCTTGGATGCCTTTGTTTCTGCGGCTACCGCAGGTAAGTCGACATTCTTGCCTAATGCTCCTGCACCGGCAAAAAAGACACATCACTCTCAGATGCAGTCCTTTCGGCCCAATAAGTACAAAAAGGTAAAGGTTCCCCTTTCTTTGCGGGCAAAGGAAGGGTAAAAAGGAAAAAAGTCCACAGCGTCTCCAGGATCACTGGAGCAGAAGTCAACTTCTGCCAAATCTTCAGCATGACGCTGGGGCTCCTTTGCGGGAGTCCGCTCAGGTGGGGGCACGTCTGAAACTCTTCAGTCAGTTCTGGGTTCAATCTGGCCTGGACTCGTGGATCCTGCAAATAGTGTCCCACGGGTACAAACTGGAGTTTCAAGACGTTCCCCCGTGCCGATTTTTCAAATCGGCCTTACCAGCTTTGTTCACAGACAGGGAGGTGGTAGCAGCAGCAATACAAAAATTGTGTCAGGATCAAGTCATTGTCCTGGTTCCCCTGTCACAACAAGGAGAAGGGTTTTATTCAAGCCTCTTCGTAGTTCCGAAGCCGGACGCCTCGGTCAGACCGATTCTAAACCTGAAAACACTGAATCTCTACCTGCAAAGGTTAAAGTTCAAGATGGAATCTCTGAGGGCAGTGATTTCCAGTCTGGAGGAGGGGGACTTCATGGTGGACATAAAAGATGCCTACTTACATGTTCCCATTTATCTTCCACATCAAGCTTATCTGAGATTCGCAGTACAGGATTGCCATTACCAATTTCAGACATTGCCGTTCGGACTCTCCTCGGCACTGAGGGTGTTCACCAAGGTGATGGCGGAGATGAGGGTCCTCCTTCGACAACAAGGAGTCAATATAATTCCTTACCTGGACAATCTCCTGATAAAAGCGAGGTCCAGGGAAAGGTTGGTGCAGAACATTGCACTCTCTCTGACAGTACTTCAACAACACGGTTGGATCATAAATTTTCCAAAGTCACAGTTGGAACCGATGACAAGATTGTCCTTTCTGGGGATAATACTGGACACAGAAGTACAGAGGGTATTTCTTCCAGTAGAAAAGGCGCTGGAAATCCAGAGAATGGTCAAACAAATTCTGAAACCAACAAGAGTGTCGATTTATCAATGCATTCGGTTGTTGGGAAAGATGGTAGTGGCCTACGAGGCCATACAGTTTGGCAGATTCCATGCCAGAGTATTCCAGTGGGACCTGTTGGACAAGTGGTCCGGATCCCATCTACACAGGCATCAGAGGATAATCCTGTCATCCAAAGCCAGAATTTCGCTCCTATGGTGGCTACACAGTTCTCACCTCCTAGAGGGACGCAGGTTCGGGATTCAGGACTGGGTCCTAGTAACCACGGATGCGAGTCTCCGAGGCTGGGGAGCGGTCACTCAAGGGGAAAGCTTCCAAGGAAGATGGTCAAGTCAAGAAACTTGTCTTCACATGAACGTTCTGGAGTTGAGAGCCATTTACAACGGCCTTCTACAAGCGGTACATCTTCTTCAAGATCAACCCGTACAGATCCAGTCGGACAATGTTACAGCAGTCGCGTACATAAACCGCCAGGGCGGAACAAAAAGCAGAGCGGCGATGGCAGAGGTAACAAAGATCCTCCACTGGGCAGAAAGACATGCAAGAGCTCTGTCGGCAATTTTCATTCCGGGAGTGGACAACTGGGAAGCAGACTTCCTGATCAGACACGATCTCCATCCAGGGGAATGGGGCCTCCACCACGAATTCTTCGCAGAGGTGACAAGTCTTTGGGGAGTTCCTCAAGTAGACATGATGGCATCTCGTCTCAACAAGGAGCTTCAGAGATATTGTTCCAGGTTGAGAGACCCGCAAGCAATAGCAGTGGATGCTCTGGTGACCCAGTGGGTGTTTCGGTGAGTGTATGTCTTCCCTCCACTTCCTCTCATACCGTAAGTTCTCAAGATTATAAGAAGAACAGGGGTTCGGGCGATGCTAATTGTCCCAGACTAGCCAAGGAGGACTTGGTATCCAGATCTTCAGGAGTTGCTCATAGAAGATCCTCGGCCTCTTCCTCTTCGCGAGGACCTGCTGCAGCAGGGGCCGTGTGTGTATCAAGACTTACCGCAGCTACGTTTGACGGCATGGCTGTTGCCGTATCCTAGCCCGAAAGGGTATTCCCAAAGAAGTCATTCCCACTCTTGTTCAGGCCAGGAAGGGAGTAACGTCTAGACATTACCGCCGTATTTGGAGAAAATATGTGTCTTGGTGTGAAACAAAGAAGGCTCCAACGGAAGAGTTTCAGTTAGGACGTTTTCTCCATTTTCTCCAGGTGGGTGTGGATGCTGGCTTAAGATTGGATTCAGTCAAGGTCCAGATTTCGGCCTTGCCTGTTTTCTTTCAGAAACAATTGGCCTCCCTTCCAGAAGTTCAGACGTTCGTGAAAGGGGTTCTGCACATCCAACCTCCATTTGTGCCTCCTGTGGCACCATGGGATCTTAACGTGGTGTTGCAGTTCCTTCAATCGGATTGGTTTGAACCTCTCCAGGAGATAGAGTTGAAGTTTCTCACTTGGAAAGTGGTCATGCTGTTGGCCTTGGTATCCGCAAGGAGGGTGTCTGAGTTAGGGTCTTTGTCTCACAAGAGCCCTTACTTGGTCGTCCATGAAGATTTGGCCGAGTTAAGAACTCGTCAGCAATTTCTTCCAAAGGTGGTTTCTTCTTTCCATATAAACCAACCTATTGTGGTGCCAGTGGCTACTGACACCTTCACTGCTTCAAAGTCTCTGGATGTGGTCAGAGCTTTGAGAATTTATGTCGCAAGAACAGCTTGGATACGGAAAACAGAGGCTCTGTTTGTCCTGTATGCTCCCAACAGGATTGGGTGTCCTGCTTCTAAGCAGACTATTGCGCGCTGGATCAGAGGTATGATTCAGCACGCTCATTCCATGGCAGGATTGCCGGTACCGAATTCGGTGAATGCCCATTCTACAAGAAAGGTGGGCTCATCCTGGGCGGCTGCCCGGAGGTTCTCGGCATTACAACTTTGCCGAGCAGCTACTTGGTCAGGTACAAACACTTTTGCTAAGTTTTACAAGTTTGACACCTTGGCCGATGAGGACCTGAAGTTTGGTCAGTCGGTGCTGCAGGGACATCTGCACTCTCCCGCCCGTACTGGAGCTTTTGTATAACCCCATGGTACTGACGTGGACCCCAGCATCCTCTAGGACGTATGACAAAACAGGATTTTAATACCTACCAGTAAATCCTTTTCTCCTAGTCCGTAGAGGATGCTGGGCACCCAACCCAGTGCGTACTTTTCCTGCAGTAGTTACTTTGTTGTAGTTACACAAGTGTTGTGTTACAATTATTTTCAGCATGTTGCTGCAATAGTTCATGCCCGTTGGCATGTGTTATGTTGAATGTCACCATTGACTTAAAAGTAAATCCTTTTCTCGAAATGTCCGTCTCCCTGGGCACAGATCCTATACTGAGGTCTGGAGGAGGGGCATAGAGGGAGGAGCCAGTTCATACTCTGGAAAAGTCTTAAAGTGCCCATGGCTCCTGCGGAACGGTCTATACCCCATGGTACTAAAGTGGACCCCAGCATCCTCTACTGACAAGGAGAAAAGGATTTACCGGCAGGTATTAAAATCCTGTTATAATTGTGATAGAACTTTTTCTTTTAAAAACAAACAAAAAAGAAACCCGTGTCTTAAAAAAGGCAATGTCAACTGTGTGTGTACCTGTACAGTCCATGGGTTGCCTGTTGCTATTAATATTCTCTTTGAAAGTGTTGCTAGCAATGTTTGAATTGGGAACTTAGAATAAAAAGTGATTTATGGTACATCAACAATCCATATTCCCATATGGTAACAATGCAATGTATCCCACAGGTTATTGCTGTTGTTTGTATGTGTGCGGTAATACTTCTCAGTTAAATGTAGACTTTTCATGCTGGGCTGTGACTCATTTGAATATGGCTATTCATAGCGATGCCTAGTTTCACTCCTAAATCCTTATGTGTACAGTAGCTGCTTATGTGACTCATTGAGACCCAGTGAACAGCCATATACTGTAGGTTCTAGGGGATTTTTTAAAGGGTAATGGTTACTAAATGCTCATGACTCAAATAATAATCCTTTCATCACAGAAAGTGGAAATATTAACCCTGGATTGTATATTCATCCTTTTTTGGAATACAAAATTATTTGTACAGGATGTGTATTGATTGATATGAAAAGCTACATGCTGGATTCTTCTTCCAGAAAATATGCCCATTACTAGGAGACATGAACTAGAGATAAAACCTTTTGGAATGTAGGTTATACATCAATGTCTGCTTTATGGAAGGTAGCAACTACATCACACATGCCGAGTTAACAAAGTTAACAACAGTAAAAAAAAATTCCTGTGCTCCATAGCTCCTATGCTGAAAAGCTAGAGCAGACAACAAATATATTTATCCCTACTTTTACATCTAAAAAGTAGTGAGGTTAGTAATGGAAGTGCATATATTATATATATATATATATATATATATATATATATATATATATGAAGATGTGAGGACTGGCACTCCAAGGGTCCACAGCCAACAATGTTAGTGCCTAGGTGCCAGAAAAAAGTCCAATAGCAGTGAGAGAGGATCCGGCACTCAGAGGACTTAGATACGAGCAATAGACTGTATGAGCTGACAGCGCAGCATCATACAGTCAACGTTTCATTTATTAAACATAAATTTCGTCAGGACAAGAATAACATACATGAGGAAACATCTTACCTTAAATAACCCACCACACAGACCCTCGTGTGCGCTGCGTGTGCTTCCTGGACGGGACTTGATGACGTCACCGGCCGGCGACGTGCGCTCTCCAGCGCCGTTTCCATGGTAACCCGCCGGAGGTAGACGCAGCACTGAAGACAAAGAAAGATTTTTCAACTGTTAGCAGTTCACCAATAACGTGAAAATTAAAATATAAATAAATGTGCAAAACACTTGGAAGAAGTGTTGGTGAGGTGGAGCATGCATGTACATATTTAGGCATATTTTAGCAAGAATATATATGGATATGCAATATAAAGGTCTAATAATAATACATTAATGCATCAATCAAAAATTAAATTACACTTAGATAATAATGGATTAAAAAGGGGTTTTTTATGGGAAGGCTATAAAAAGCACCCCAGGTTATTGGACTCATTTAGACCATATGGTGACAGTGTGCGGAGTTCAAAAATCCACCGGGCCTCCCTGCGTAGCAATAAGACTCCCCGGTCACCACCCCGTATATTGGCCGGAATATGGTCAATGACCTTGTGTCGTAAACTGGCCAATGTGTGATTTGCTTCACGAAAGTGGCGGGCGACCGGTTGTTCTTGAGGGGTCCCTGCAAGGGCAGACCGTATAGCTTGGCGATGTAAAGCCATCCTCTCTCTGAATTGCCTAATGGTTTTACCTATATACAGTAAACCGCATGGACACTTAATGTAGTAAATGACATAGGTGCTCTGACAGGTTAAGACATGCTTGATTTTAATTTTTGATCCGGAGTGTGGATGATTGAAGAAAGGGCCACTTTCCATTGAGCGGCATGTCGTGCAACCTAGGCACTTATAACAACCCGGTTGTCGAGTAAGGAAAGTTTTAGGAATGGTGATGTTCATATTTGAAATGTCATTTTTAACTAAAATGTCACGGAGATTACGGTTTCGTTTGTAGCTTGGCATCAATTTACAATCTTGCAGGGATTTTAATTCAGGATCAGCCGTAAGTATGGGCCACAGGTTCTTTCCTTGTTCCATGATCTTATGATTAAGGGGATGGAACTCCTGGACAAATGGAATCCGTTTACCCAGTGCCCCAGAAGAGGTTTTCTGTTTGAGAGTGTCATCTCGCTGGATTTTTAGCACCTGAGCCTTAGTAGACAACAACCGGGTGATATCGTAACCTCTGGAAACAAACTGTTGGATCATCTGGTCTATACGATATTCCGCTTTAGTCAGTGTGTCACAGGTCCGGATTGCACGAAGGAATTGGGATTTAGGGAGACTCTGGGAAACAAAGCCCGGATGTTGGCTGTCAGCCCTCAGAATAGTATTTCGATCCGTAGGTTTTTTATACAGATCAGTTGTGAGTTTCCCATCAAGGATGGAGACTTCCACATCCAAAAATTGTACCTGTTCATTGCTGATGGAGTATGTAAAATGTATGTTGTCATCAAGGGTATTTACCTGGTCCATGGCGTTTTTGAATTCTTGGCAAGTGCTGGTCCAGATGATGAATAAATCATCTATATATCTAGTTAAATATAAAATGTGAGGTTGCATCATGGGGTTTAATAAAAAGAGGTTATGATCGATATCAAACATAAAAATGTTGGCTAGGGACGGCCCCACACAAGATCCCATAGCACAGCCCATCAGTTGGATATACCAACGACAATCAAAAAGAAAATAATTCCTGGTTAATGATAATAATAATAACTCACAAAATAAGTTGATATCTGGGCCACGATATGCCAGATTACCAGTAAGAAACATGCGGACGGCCTGTACTCCCCTCTCATGGGGAATGTTGGTGTATAATGACACCACATCTACTGTACAAAGATAACAGCCTTTAGGGAGTGTAGGAAATGTAGATAATTTCTTGAGAAATGTTGAAGAATCTTTTAGGAACGTTGGCTGATCTTGAATGAGTTCCTGTAAGAAGCTGTCTAAATATTGAGATATAATGTAGTAGATGGATTCTCGTGCACGGATGATAGGCCGTCCAGGCGGGCTACTGGGATTTTTGTGTAATTTCGGGATGGAATATAACACCGGAGTTTTAGGATGATTAGTGGTTAACGCTTGACGGACAGTCTCTGTGATGAAACCCTTTTCACTGGCATCTTTGAGGACAGTATCTAATTCATTTTTGAATAGATTTGTAGGATCCGATCCCAATTCCTTATACACTTCTGGGTCATTTAACTGAGATTGCAAATCCTGGCGATAATATTCCAGGTCCAGGACCACCACTCCCCCGCCCTTGTCGGCGGGGCGGATAACAATGTCCTTATAGTTTTGCAGGTTCTTCAGAGCTGTTCTTTCGGCTCTGGTAAGGTTGTTCCTAGAAGGGACAAAATTACTACATTCATCCATTGCACATTTGTTGAGGGTTCTGGAAAAAACTTTGAGTGAGTTGTTAGAAGAAGAAGGATCAAAGGATGACTTGGGTTTAAACCTTTGTAATTGAGATGCTGGTAATTGTACTGGTTGTTTGTCGAAGAACTCCTTGAGTATAATCTGTCGAGAAAATTTGTGTAGGTCAACGGTCCAGGTAAATTTGTCAAAGGAAGTAGACGGTATAAATGAAAGACCTTTATTCAAGACGCTTTCTTCATCACTGGTTAAAGTTCTATTTGACAGATTAAAAACTATGTTTTCTTTCTGGCGGTTCGCTTTTTGCTTGTAGATTCTTTGCCATTGGCCACCTCGCCGGGTTTTTTTGGAGCCCCGCGTTGAGCGCGGGTGCGAATCCCTAAAGGGGGTTTACCCTGGGTTTTAGGTTGGTCGCCATCCTGATCGCTTAAGGATGATTGTGTACCTGAAGATTCATTGGCGGCTCGGTCCCGTCGTTGTCTCCATCTGGGTATCCCTTGACGTTTGGTGGAGACACCTGGGTTATTCACCCAGGGGTATACAGAGCCCAGTTGGTAGTCTCTTTGGACCACTATAAGCTTGTCACGCTTAAATTTCAGTAAATCTTGTCGGTACTTATCAACCTGTTCCTGGAGTTTAATCATCCATTGGGTGTCTGGATCATCTTTAAATGAGATATCCAAGGTGGCTTCAAAGGTTTTGATATTATCTTTGATTTTTGTTAGTTCACGTTGAGATTCCTCGATAACCAATAAAAGCAAATCGAAACTGCATTTATTTAATACTGCCACCCACCGTCGGCAAAACTCTGGATTGAATTTACCGATGGTGGGGGTATTTTTAATCCTGAAGCCCCGAGGGATCAATTTTTTACGATAGTAGTCGCTCAGGGTGGAGCCATGTAAAAAGTAGTCTGTCTCTTTCTTCTTTAGTTTAAGAAGTTTAAAGAAAATTTGTTCATTAGGCATGGTACTCTCGAAGGTATCCGTGATCTCAGGAAATAAGATGCCTTCCGCCTCACTCTCCGATAAGGATAACACTTCTCCTAGTGGTAGGGGCACATCCCTGTAACCACTATGGGTAGATTGCTCAATACCCGTTGCCATATTTGAAATAGTGTTTGGCACGTGCACAAAAAAAATTAACATGTACATATTTAGGCATATTTTAGCAAGAATATATATGGATATGCAATATAAAGGTCTAATAATAATACATTATATTATTTTTTTCACCGTTAATTTTTTTTGTGCACGTGCCAAACACTATTTCAAATATGGCAACGGGTATTGAGCAATCTACCCATAGTGGTTACAGGGATGTGCCCCTACCACTAGGAGAAGTGTTATCCTTATCGGAGAGTGAGGCGGAAGGCATCTTATTTCCTGAGATCACGGATACCTTCGAGAGTACCATGCCTAATGAACAAATTTTCTTTAAACTTCTTAAACTAAAGAAGAAAGAGACAGACTACTTTTTACATGGCTCCACCCTGAGCGACTACTATCGTAAAAAATTGATCCCTCGGGGCTTCAGGATTAAAAATACCCCCACCATCGGTAAATTCAATCCAGAGTTTTGCCGACGGTGGGTGGCAGTATTAAATAAATGCAGTTTCGATTTGCTTTTATTGGTTATCGAGGAATCTCAACGTGAACTAACAAAAATCAAAGATAATATCAAAACCTTTGAAGCCACCTTGGATATCTCATTTAAAGATGATCCAGACACCCAATGGATGATTAAACTCCAGGAACAGGTTGATAAGTACCGACAAGATTTACTGAAATTTAAGCGTGACAAGCTTATAGTGGTCCAAAGAGACTACCAACTGGGCTCTGTATACCCCTGGGTGAACAACCCAGGTGTCTCCACCAAACGTCAAGGGATACCCAGATGGAGACAACGACGGGACCGAGCCGCCAATGAATCTTCAGGTACACAATCATCCTTAAGCGATCAGGATGGCGACCAACCTAAAACCCAGGGTAAACCCCCTTTAGGGATTCGCACCCGCGCTCAACGCGGGGCTCCAAAAAAACCCGGCGAGGTGGCCAATGGCAAAGAATCTACAAGCAAAAAGCGAACCGCCAGAAAGAAAACATAGTTTTTAATCTGTCAAATAGAACTTTAACCAGTGATGAAGAAAGCGTCTTGAATAAAGGTCTTTCATTTATACCGTCTACTTCCTTTGACAAATTTACCTGGACCGTTGACCTACACAAATTTTCTCGACAGATTAGACTCAAGGAGTTCTTCGACAAACAACCAGTACAATTACCAGCATCTCAATTACAAAGGTTTAAACCCAAGTCATCCTTTGATCCTTCTTCTTCTAACAACTCACTCAAAGTTTTTTCCAGAACCCTCAACAAATGTGCAATGGATGAATGTAGTAATTTTGTCCCTTCTAGGAACAACCTTACCAGAGCCGAAAGAACAGCTCTGAAGAACCTGCAAAACTATAAGGACATTGTTATCCGCCCCGCCGACAAGGGCGGGGGAGTGGTGGTCCTGGACCTGGAATATTATCGCCAGGATTTGCAATCTCAGTTAAATGACCCAGAAGTGTATAAGGAATTGGGATCGGATCCTACAAATCTATTCAAAAATGAATTAGATACTGTCCTCAAAGATGCCAGTGAAAAGGGTTTCATCACAGAGACTGTCCGTCAAGCGTTAACCACTAATCATCCTAAAACTCCGGTGTTATATTCCATCCCGAAATTACACAAAAATCCCAGTAGCCCGCCTGGACGGCCTATCATCAGTGCACGAGAATCCATCTACTACATTATATCTCAATATTTAGACAGCTTCTTACAGGAACTCATTCAAGATCAGCCAACGTTCCTAAAAGATTCTTCAACATTTCTCAAGAAATTATCTACATTTCCTACACTCCCTAAAGGCTGTTATCTTTGTACAGTAGATGTGGTGTCATTATACACCAACATTCCCCATGAGAGGGGAGTACAGGCCGTCCGCAGGTTTCTTACTGGTAATCTGGCATATCGTGGTCCAGATATCAACTTATTTTGTGAGTTATTATTATTATCATTAACCAGGAATTATTTTCTTTTTGATTGTCGTTGGTATATCCAACTGATGGGCTGTGCTATGGGATCTTGTGTGGGGCCGTCCCTAGCCAACATTTTTATGTTTGATATCGATCATAACCTCTTTTTATTAAACCCAATGATGCAACCTCACATTTTATATTTAACTAGATATATAGATGATTTATTCATCATCTGGACCAGCACTTGCCAAGAATTCAAAAACGCCATGGACCAGGTAAATACCCTTGATGACAACGTACATTTTACATACTCCATCAGCAATGAACAGGTACAATTTTTGGATGTGGAAGTCTCCATCCTTGATGGGAAACTCACAACTGATCTGTATAAAAAACCTACGGATCGAAATACTATTCTGAGGGCTGACAGCCAACATCCGGGCTTTGTTTCCCAGAGTCTCCCTAAATCCCAATTCCTTCGTGCAATCCGGACCTGTGACACACTGACTAAAGCGGAATATCGTATAGACCAGATGATCCAACAGTTTGTTTCCAGAGGTTACGATATCACCCGGTTGTTGTCTACTAAGGCTCAGGTGCTAAAAATCCAGCGAGATGACACTCTCAAACAGAAAACCTCTTCTGGGGCACTGGGTAAACGGATTCCATTTGTCCAGGAGTTCCATCACCTTAATCATAAGATCATGGAACAAGGAAAGAACCTGTGGCCCATACTTACGGCTGATCCTGAATTAAAATCCCTGCAAGATTGTAAATTGATGCCAAGCTACAAACGAAACCGTAATCTCCGTGACATTTTAGTTAAAAATGACATTTCAAATATGAACATCACCATTCCTAAAACTTTCCTTACTCGACAACCGGGTTGTTATAAGTGCCTAGGTTGCACGACATGCCGCTCAATGGAAAGTGGCCCTTTCTTCAATCATCCACACTCCGGATCAAAAATTAAAATCAAGCATGTCTTAACCTGTCAGAGCACCTATGTCATTTACTACATTAAGTGTCCATGCGGTTTACTGTATATAGGTAAAACCATTAGGCAATTCAGAGAGAGGATGGCTTTACATCGCCAAGCTATACGGTCTGCCCTTGCAGGGACCCCTCAAGAACAACCGGTCGCCCGCCACTTTCGTGAAGCAAATCACACATTGGCCAGTTTACGACACAAGGTCATTGACCATATTCCGGCCAATATACGGGGTGGTGACCGGGGAGTCTTATTGCTACGCAGGGAGGCCCGGTGGATTTTTGAACTCCGCACACTGTCACCATATGGTCTAAATGAGTCCAATAACCTGGGGTGCTTTTTATAGCCTTCGCATAAAAAAACCCTTTTTAATCCATTATTATCTAAGTGTAATTTTTGATTGATGCATTAATGTATTATTATATTGCATATCCATATATATTCTTGCTAAAATATGCCTAAATATGTACATGCATGCTCCACCTCACCAACACTTCTTCCAAGTGTTTTGCACATTTATTTATATTTTAATTTTCACGTTATTGGTGAACTGCTAACAGTTGAAAAATCTTTCTTTGTCTTCAGTGCTGCGTCTACCTCCGGCGGGTTACCATGGAAACGGCGCTGGAGAGCGCACGTCGCCGGCCGGTGACGTCATCAAGTCCCGTCCAGGAAGCACACGCAGCGCACACGAGGGTCTGTGTGGTGGGTTATTTAAGGTAAGATGTTTCCTCATGTATGTTATTCTTGTCCTGACGAAATTTATGTTTAATAAATGAAACGTTGACTGTATGATGCTGCGCTGTCAGCTCATTTACTTGAACCAGCCTATTGCTCGTATCTAAGTCCTCTGAGTGCCGGATCCTCTCTCACTGCTATATATATATATATATATATTTCTTATTTCCCATAAGTTAGAAATATCCCTGTAGTCTAATTATTCAATATACACATAAACATGTCCAGATATGTACAGTTTATTCTAGTAGACAAAAGAGGTGAAGCCACTCTAACAAAACTTGCCTTGACAGGTGCAGTGCCCTGTTGGCAAGGGCAGGATTCCAAGGTGAATAAGCGGGGTGCACAGCCAGACAGGGTAGGGGCTGCTCATACTGTACTTTCTGTTGATCCCCTTCCCGATGTGTTCAGTTTATTCTGATAGCTTTAAAATGAGTGCTTGTTAATTACATGGATGTCGCTGCACTTGAAAAGGGGAAGCCACTCTAATAATGACTTAGACTCTGTGTACCTGCTACATTGCTCTTTCAGTGAGCCTAGGCCATGATACCACGGCGGATCAACATGGTGCAGTTAGATAGGGTATGTAGCTGATCTGCCCGTACCCTCCTACAAACCTCTCCCCAACCTCCATGTTGCCCCCCCCCCCCCCCCACCAAGTGGCACACAGACATAGCAGCCTCCCATATCAGGCAAACTATAATAAACAGGTAAGTGTGGTGGTGGGTTATTATTATTAATGTAATGAAGGAGGGAGGTATTCTTGTAGTGGAGGTGTTATGGTAATGGAGTGCAGACTATTAGAGTTATATAGTGGGACTATCAATGTAATGTGGGGGCTATTCATGGTATGTACAATAGAAGTTGGACTATTCATTTAATATAATGATTTAATTTAGTAGGGTAGTATTATGTAATGTGGCTACATTTGGGAGCCATTCATGTAATGAAGAAGTATATAGAGTTATTTATTTACTATGGAGTCTGTTTTTGTTAGATATGTCTGCAGTATGACAGATATCTATGTAATATGAGGTCTATTTCTATAATGAACAGCAGTTTGATAGAGGCTCTGTAGTAAATGTGGGGGTTAATAATGTAATGATTGGGCTGGTTGGGAGGAAGGATGCCAATTTCCTAAATATGGTTATTATTCATTTAATACCATGTTTAGTTGGGAAGATAAAGACTTCTTGTTTAACTCAGTGGAAAAATACCTATCCCTTTTCCAAACAGGGTCCCAACATGCCAGCTGAAGGTACCATAGTCGAATGTTGTAATAGGAGAGAGTAGCATAGGCTACCAACTGTCCTGATTCTGGCAGCAGAATCCCACACTTGAGAAGCAGAATATAGTGGAGGTGGAGGAGCAAATGTGTCAAAGTGAGAGTGGAGATTGCATATGTCACTTATGCCTTCCCTTGCACCTATGTCCCGTCTTCATATGCCCCATGTCATATAATGTATCAGGTGACTCATGTATGCACAAAGACCCATTAAATTCATAAAAGTCCCTGCCATCCTCCCATATGGTGAATTGTCATGGAGTCTGTATGTATGGTGTAAACAGGTGTCTTGTTTCCACTACAGATCCACGGAAATTCTATAGGCTGTATATATATATGTATAAACCAGTTGTGGTGGAACTATGCGTCTTAGCAGTCCATATCAGTGGGTGTTGTGGAATGCTGAAGCCTGTGCCAGAGACTATACAGGTTGAGTATCCCATATCCGAATATTCCGAAATACAAATTTTTTGAGTGAGACTGAGATAGTGAAACATTTGTTTTCTGATGGCTCAATGTACACACACTTTGTTTAATACACAAAGTTATTAAAAATATTGTATTAAATGACCTTCAGGCTGTGTGTATAAGGTGTATATGAAACATAAATGCATTGTGTGCTTAGACTTAGGTCCCATCGCCATGATCTCTCATTATGGTATGCAATTATTCCAAAATACAGAAAAATCTGATATCCAAAATACCTCTGGTCCCAAGCATTTTGGATAAGGGATACTCAACCTGTATTGGCAATGACATTTGACATAGATTGTCTTTTTACTAGCATATACTGTATACTGGATACAGAATTAATGTGCATTCAGAAGGCCTGATTCTCAGTCAGTTGCAAGTGGAAATGCAGGCAGATATATCTTGGATATCTGAATACTGCGCATGTGTGGTATATTGCACATGCGCAGGACTCGTACTGCGCATGTGCAGTGTGGGTCCTGCATCTTCGCTCGCAAAGCGACTGCAAACATCAGGTGATTGACAGTCTGCAGCCATATATGGATAGGGAGGAGTGGCATTTCGCCTCCGTTTTGTGGGAGTACCGAAGCTATGGACTATGTCTTTCGACAGAGATTTCCTATCATGATTGACGCTGCTGTGACAGCTGGTCTGAGTAACCTCAAGGTCACTCAGCATGCCAATGGTGTTGCAGAGTGATCTGGTGCCGCGTCCTCAGATGCAACAGTGGATCCAGGAGGTGTCTACTTATACTTTCTAAATGTGAGTGTATTCAGGTATTAAATGGTGTCTCCCAATATCCAACGGTATTGCACTATATCTGTTCTCTCTTTTTGAGTGTCCATGTGTTGGAGTGGAGAGACATATACTGAGAAAAGGATTTGCATCTAAGCAGAAGTGAGGACGTGCATGCATACATCAGACCAAATTTGGACCTTTACTATTATGTGAATTTTTATATTATGCTATACATGTTTTCTTTTTAAGCACCACGGGTTATTCCCTCTACCTTTCTGTGTACGTTTTGGGTTTGGTGAACCTTGGTGTGACCTGGGCTGCAGTATAAAAGGTTTATTGCGCAAAATAGGGGTTCCCCCCTTTTCTTCCACTGTCTACTTATACCAGATGCCTTCTGCATTTGAAAGAGGGATTCAAAGGTAGAGGGTATCAAAGAAAACCAATGATTCAAGGGTACCTTATACACAGTTTCCCATATAATGTCTGATTTGTGCCCTACACAGTAAAAGCTCTATGTGGCATACAGTACAGTCCACGCAAGTATAAATTATCATTTGCTTGAGATCAATAGCTTTAATCTGATAAATGTATGTATTGTCATTGTAATAAAATAGAAAATATAGTAACAATACTTATTTGCAGTCAAATGTGCAATGGACAAAGAGTTGATTGTCATCACTCTTCACTTTTCCAGTTCCTACCAGGTGTTTGTGATTCAACTGACCTCTTGGTGCTCCTTTACCTGTGAGTCTTTGGAGGCTTTCACATACTTCAATAAAACATCAAAGACTCAAGGATATGTCACTGCCGAGTTTTTTCCTGGAGATGTTTCCAACCATACAGAATTCTCAGTTGGGGACAGACAATACTATGGAGACTTTTATAATGCTCCATTAGAACGAGGGAAGGACTATTGCATTATACTACAGACTATCACCAAGGTACAGTATATCAAAACATTAAATCCATCACTTTAACGCACTAAAAACATAAGATTTTATTGTATCTATATATGTAAATTCTTGTAAAAGTCTAAGGATTCTGTCAATGTATTTAATTTTATTGAGAGATAAAACAAACTGAAGAAATACAGGTGAAGGTAATATTGTTGCTCACTTGCATAGCATTCCTGTATTTGAACCATAATTTGCAATGCAGTTAACCGTCTGATGGCTATACTCTTTGGTACTGTATTTGCAACCCTGCAATATAACTGCTGATATAGAATGTTAATAAAACAGTGGTCTATTTGTCAAGGTCCCTTGGGAAAAATTTGATTGCTACTGATTGCAATTTCCAAAATGTATCATAATAAAAGTAAATGGGGCTGCTGAGCTCCCTGGCTATATAGAGTTATCTTGTTGCTTGCCAGGCCATGTTAAGGAGTGCATGCATTAGCTGGGCTTCCAGTTTTTTATTTTCTAAAAAAATAAATAAGAATTTACTTACCGATAATTCTATTTCTCGTAGTCCGTAGTGGATGCTGGGGACTCCGTCAGGACCATGGGGAATAGCGGCTCCGCAGGAGACAGGGCACAAAATTAAAAGTTTGACCACAAGGTGGTGTGCACTGGCTCCTCCCCCTATGACCCTCCTCCAAGCCTCAGTTAGGATACTGTGCCCGGACGAGCGTACACAATAAGGAAGGATTTTGAATCCCGGGTAAGACTCATACCAGCCACACCAATCACACTGTACAACTTGAGATCTGAACCCAGTTAACAGCATGATAACAGAGGAGCCTCTGAAAAGATGGCTTCCAACAATAATAACCCGATTTTTGTAACAATAACTATGTACAAGTATTGCAGACAATCCGCACTTGGGATGGGCGCCCAGCATCCACTACGGACTACGAGAAATAGAATTATCGGTAAGTAAATTCTTATTTTCTCTGACGTCCTAAGTTGATGCTGGGGACTCCGTCAGGACCATGGGGATTATACCAAAGCTCCCAAACGGGCGGGAGAGTGCGGATGACTCTGCAGCACCGAATGAGAGAACTCCAGGTCCTCCTTAGCCAGGGTATCAAATTTGTAGAATTTTACAAACGTGTTCTCCCTAGAGATGAGCGGGTTCGGTTTCTCTGAATCCGAACCCGCCAGAACTTCATGTTTTTTTTCACGAGTCCGAGCGACTCGGATCTTCCCGCCTTGCTCGGTTAACCCGAGCGCGCCCGAACGTCATCATGACGCTGTCGGATTCTCGCGAGGCTCGGATTCTATCGCGAGACTCGGATTCTATATAAGGAGCCGCGCGTCGCCGCCATTTTCACACGTGCATTGAGATTGATAGGGAGAGGACGTGGCTGGCGTCCTCTCCGTTTAGACACTTGATTTACTAATTTTGGGGAGCATTAGGAGTACTCAGTAGTGTACAGTGCAGAGTTTTGCTGATAGTGACCAGTGACCACCACTTTTATTTATAATCCGTTCTCTGCCTGAAAAAAGCGATACACAGCACACAGTGACTCAGTCACATACATACCATATCTGTGTGCACTGCTCAGGCTCAGGCCAGTGTGCTGCATCATCTATATATATTATATATCTGTCTGACTGCTCAGCTCACACAGCTTATAATTGTGGGGGAGACTGGGGAGCACTACTGCAGTGCCAGTTATAGGTTATAGCAGGAGCCAGGAGTACATAATATTATATTAAAATTAAACAGTGCACACTTTTGCTGCAGGAGTGCCACTGCCAGTGTGACTAGTGACCAGTGACCTGACCACCAGTATATAATATTAGTAGTATACTATCTCTTTATCAACCAGTCTATATTAGCAGCAGACACAGTACAGTGCGGTAGTTCACGGCTGTGGCTACCTCTGTGTCGGCACTCGGCAGCCCGTCCATAATTGTATATACCAGTAACCTAACCGTGGTTTTTTTTTCTTTCTTTATACATACATACTAGTTACGAGTATACTATCTCTTTATCAACCAGTCTATATATTAGCAGCAGACACAGTACAGTGCGGTAGTTCACGGCTGTGGCTACCTCTGTGTCGGCACTCGGCAGCCCGTCCATAATTGTATATACCAGTGACCTAACCGTGGTTTTTTTTTCTTTCTTTATACATACATACTAGTTACGAGTATACTATCTCTTTATCAACCAGTCTATATATTAGCAGCAGACACAGTACAGTGCGGTAGTTCACGGCTGTGGCTACCTCTGTGTCGGCACTCGGCAGCCCGTCCATAATTGTATATACCAGTGACCTAACCGTGGTTTTTTTTTCTTTCTTTATACATACATACTAGTTACGAGTATACTATCTCTTTATCAACCAGTCTATATATTAGCAGCAGACACAGTACAGTGCGGTAGTTCACGGCTGTGGCTACCTCTGTGTCGGCACTCGGCAGCCCGTCCATAATTGTATATACCAGTGACCTAACCGTGGTTTTTTTTTCTTTCTTTATACATACATACTAGTTACGAGTATACTATCTCTTTATCAACCAGTCTATATATTAGCAGCAGACACAGTACAGTGCGGTAGTTCACGGCTGTGGCTACCTCTGTGTCGGCACTCGGCAGCCCGTCCATAATTGTATATACCAGTGACCTAACCGTGGTTTTTTTTTCTTTCTTTATACATACATACTAGTTACGAGTATACTATCTCTTTATCAACCAGTCTATATATTAGCAGCAGACACAGTACAGTGCGGTAGTTCACGGCTGTGGCTACCTCTGTGTCGGCACTCGGCAGCCCGTCCATAATTGTATATACCACCTAACCGTGGTTTTTTTTTCTTTCTTTATACATACATACTAGTTACGAGTATACTATCTCTTTATCAACCAGTCTATATATTAGCAGCAGACACAGTACAGTGCGGTAGTTCACGGCTGTGGCTACCTCTGTGTCGGCACTCGGCAGCCCGTCCATAATTGTATATACCAGTGACCTAACCGTGGTTTTTTTTTCTTTCTTTATACATACATACTAGTTACGAGTATACTATCTCTTTATCAACCAGTCTATATATTAGCAGCAGACACAGTACAGTGCGGTAGTTCACGGCTGTGGCTACCTCTGTGTCGGCACTCGGCAGCCCGTCCATAATTGTATATACCAGTGACCTAACCGTGGTTTTTTTTTCTTTCTTTATACATACATACTAGTTACGAGTATACTATCTCTTTATCAACCAGTCTATATATTAGCAGCAGACACAGTACAGTGCGGTAGTTCACGGCTGTGGCTACCTCTGTGTCGGCACTCGGCAGCCCGTCCATAATTGTATATACCACCTAACCGTGGTTTTTTTTTCTTTCTTTATACATACATACTAGTTACGAGTATACTATCTCTTTATCAACCAGTCTATATATTAGCAGCAGACACAGTACAGTGCGGTAGTTCACGGCTGTGGCTACCTCTGTGTCGGCACTCGGCAGCCCGTCCATAATTGTATATACCAGTGACCTAACCGTGGTTTTTTTTTCTTTCTTTATACATACATACTAGTTACGAGTATACTATCTCTTTATCAACCAGTCTATATATTAGCAGCAGACACAGTACAGTGCGGTAGTTCACGGCTGTGGCTACCTCTGTGTCGGCACTCGGCAGCCCGTCCATAATTGTATATACCACCTAACCGTGGTTTTTTTTTCTTTCTTTATACATACATACTAGTTACGAGTATACTATCTCTTTATCAACCAGTCTATATATTAGCAGCAGACACAGTACAGTGCGGTAGTTCACGGCTGTGGCTACCTCTGTGTCGGCACTCGGCAGCCCGTCCATAATTGTATATACCAGTGACCTAACCGTGGTTTTTTTTTCTTTCTTTATACATACATACTAGTTACGAGTATACTATCTCTTTATCACCCAGTCTATATATTAGCAGCAGACACAGTACAGTGCGGTAGTTCACGGCTGTGGCTACCTCTGTGTCGGCACTCGGCAGCCCGTCCATAATTGTATATACCAGTGACCTAACCGTGGTTTTTTTTTCTTTCTTTATACATACATACTAGTTACGAGTATACTATCTCTTTATCAACCAGTCTATATATTAGCAGCAGACACAGTACAGTGCGGTAGTTCACGGCTGTGGCTACCTCTGTGTCGGCACTCGGCAGCCCGTCCATAATTGTATATACCAGTGACCTAACCGTGTTTTTTTTTTCTTTCTTTATACATACATACTAGTTACGAGTATACTATCTCTTTATCAACCAGTCTATATATTAGCAGCAGACACAGTACAGTGCGGTAGTTCACGGCTGTGGCTACCTCTGTGTCGGCACTCGGCAGCCCGTCCATAATTGTATACTAGTATCCAATCCATCCATCTCCATTGTTTACCTGAGGTGCCTTTTAGTTGTGCCTATTAAAATATGGAGAACAAAAATGTTGAGGTTCCAAAATTAGGGAAAGATCAAGATCCACTTCCACCTCGTGCTGAAGCTGCTGCCACTAGTCATGGCCGAGACGATGAAATGCCAGCAACGTCGTCTGCCAAGGCCGATGCCCAATGGCATAGTACAGAGCATGTCAAAACCAAAACACCAAATATCAGTAAAAAAAGGACTCCAAAACCTAAAATAAAATTGTCGGAGGAGAAGCGTAAACTTGCCAATATGCCATTTACCACACGGAGTGGCAAGGAACGGCTGAGGCCCTGGCCTATGTTCATGGCTAGTGGTTCAGCTTCACATGAGGATGGAAGCACTCAGCCTCTCGCTAGAAAACTGAAAAGACTCAAGCTGGCAAAAGCACCGCAAAGAACTGTGCGTTCTTTGAAATCCCAAATCCACAAGGAGAGTCCAATTGTGTCGGTTGCGATGCCTGACCTTCCCAACACTGGACGTGAAGAGCATGCGCCTTCCACCATTTGCACGCCCCCTGCAAGTGCTGGAAGGAGCACCCGCAGTCCAGTTCCTGATAGTCAGATTGAAGATGTCAGTGTTGAAGTACACCAGGATGAGGAGGATATGGGTGTTGCTGGCGCTGGGGAGGAAATTGACCAGGAGGATTCTGATGGTGAGGTGGTTTGTTTAAGTCAGGCACCCGGGGAGACACCTGTTGTCCGTGGGAGGAATATGGCCGTTGACATGCCAGGTGAAAATACCAAAAAAATCAGCTCTTCGGTGTGGAGGTATTTCACCAGAAATGCGGACAACAGGTGTCAAGCCGTGTGTTCCCTTTGTCAAGCTGTAATAAGTAGGGGTAAGGACGTTAACCACCTCGGAACATCCTCCCTTATACGTCACCTGCAGCGCATTCATAATAAGTCAGTGACAAGTTCAAAAACTTTGGGTGACAGCGGAAGCAGTCCACTGACCAGTAAATCCCTTCCTCTTGTAACCAAGCTCACGCAAACCACCCCACCAACTCCCTCAGTGTCAATTTCCTCCTTCCCCAGGAATGCCAATAGTCCTGCAGGCCATGTCACTGGCAAGTCTGACGAGTCCTCTCCTGCCTGGGATTCCTCCGATGCATCCTTGCGTGTAACGCCTACTGCTGCTGGCGCTGCTGTTGTTGCCGCTGGGAGTCGATGGTCATCCCAGAGGGGAAGTCGTAAGCCCACTTGTACTACTTCCAGTAAGCAATTGACTGTTCAACAGTCCTTTGCGAGGAAGATGAAATATCACAGCAGTCATCCTACTGCAAAGCGGATAACTGAGTCCTTGACAACTATGTTGGTGTTAGACGTGCGTCCGGTATCCGCCGTTAGTTCACAGGGAACTAGACAATTTATTGAGGCAGTGTGCCCCCGTTACCAAATACCATCTAGGTTCCACTTCTCTAGGCAGGCGATACCGAGAATGTACACGGACGTCAGAAAAAGACTCACCAGTGTCCTAAAAAATGCAGTTGTACCCAATGTCCACTTAACCACGGACATGTGGACAAGTGGAGCAGGGCAGGGTCAGGACTATATGACTGTGACAGCCCACTGGGTAGATGTATGGACTCCCGCCGCAAGAACAGCAGCGGCGGCACCAGTAGCAGCATCTCGCAAACGCCAACTCTTTCCTAGGCAGGCTACGCTTTGTATCACCGCTTTCCAGAATACGCACACAGCTGAAAACCTCTTACGGCAACTGAGGAAGATCATCGCGGAATGGCTTACCCCAATTGGACTCTCCTGTGGATTTGTGGCATCGGACAACGCCAGCAAGATTGTGTGTGCATTAAATATGGGCAAATTCCAGCACGTCCCATGTTTTGCACATACCTTGAATTTGGTGGTGCAGAATTTTAAAAAAAACGACAGGGGCGTGCAAGAGATGCTGTCGGTGGCCAGAAAAATTGCGGGACACTTTCGGCGTACAGGCACCACGTACAGAAGACTGGAGCACCACCAAAAACTACTGAACCTGCCCTGCCATCATCTGAAGCAAGAAGTGGTAACGAGGTGGAATTCAACCCTCTATATGCTTCAGAGGTTGGAGGAGCAGCAAAAGTCCATTCAAGCCTATACAATTGAGCACGATATAGGAGATGGAATGCACCTGTCTCAAGTGCAGTGGAGAATGATTTCAACGTTGTGCAAGGTTCTGATGCCCTTTGAACTTGCCACACGTGAAGTCAGTTCAGACACTGCCAGCCTGAGTCAGGTCATTCCCCTCATCAGGCTTTTGCAGAAGAAGCTGGAGGCATTGAAGAAGGAGCTAAAAGGGAGCGATTCCGCTAGGCATGTGGGACTTGTGGATGCAGCCCTTAATTCGCTTAACAAGGATTCACGGGTGGTCAATCTGTTGAAATCAGAGCACTACATTTTGGCCACCGTGCTCGATCCTAGATTTAAAGCCTACCTTGGATCTCTCTTTCCGGCAGACACAGGTCTGCTGGGGTTGAAAGACCTGCTGGTGACAAAATTGTCAAGTCAAGCGGAACGCGACCTGTCAACATCTCCTCCTTCACATTCTCCCGCAACTGGGGGTGCGAGGAAAAGGCTCAGAATTCCGAGCCCACCCGCTGGCGGTGATGCAGGGCAGTCTGGAGCGACTGCTGATGCTGACATCTGGTCCGGACTGAAGGACCTGACAACGATTACGGACATGTCGTCTACTGTCACTGCATATGATTCTCTCAACATTGATAGAATGGTGGAGGATTATATGAGTGACCGCATCCAAGTAGGCACGTCACACAGTCCGTACTTATACTGGCAGGAAAAAGAGGCAATTTGGAGGCCCTTGCACAAACTGGCTTTATTCTACCCAAGTTGCCCTCCCACAAGTGTGTACTCCGAAAGAGTGTTTAGTGCCGCCGCTCACCTTGTCAGCAATCAGCGTACGAGGTTACATCCAGAAAATGTGGAGAAGATGATGTTCATTAAAATGAATTATAATCAATTCCTCCGCGGAGACATTGACCAGCAGCAATTGCCTCCACAAAGTACACAGGGAGCTGAGATGGTGGATTCCAGTGGGGACGAATTGATAATCTGTGAGGAGGGGGATGTACACGGTGATATATTGGAGGGTGAAGATGAGGTGGACATCTTGCCTCTGTAGAGCCAGTTTGTGCAAGGAGAGATTAATTGCTTCTTTTTTGGGGGGGGTCCAAACCAACCCGTCATATCAGTCACAGTCGTGTGGCAGACCCTGTCACTGAAATGATGGGTTGGTTAAAGTGTGCATGTCCTGTTTTGTTTATACAACATAAGGGTGGGTGGGAGGGCCCAAGGATAATTCCATCTTGCACCTCTTTTTTCTTTTCTTTTTCTTTGCATCATGTGCTGATTGGGGAGGGTTTTTTGGAAGGGACATCCTGCGTGACACTGCAGTGCCACTCCTAGATGGGCCCGGTGTTTGTGTCGGCCACTAGGGTCGCTAATCTTACTCACACAGCTACCTCATTGCGCCTCTTTTTTTCTTTGCGTCATGTGCTGTTTGGGGAGGGTTTTTTGGAAGGGACATCCTGCGTGACACTGCAGTGCCACTCCTAGATGTGCCCGGTGTTTGTGTCGGCCACTAGGGTCGCTAATCTTACTCACACAGCTACCTCATTGCGCCTCTTTTTTTCTTTGCGTCATGTGCTGTTTGGGGAGGGTTTTTTGGAAGGGACATCCTGCGTGACACTGCAGTGCCACTCCTAGATGGGCCCGGTGTTTGTGTCGGCCACTAGGGTCGCTAATCTTACTCACACAGTCAGCTACCTCATTGCGCCTCTTTTTTTCTTTGCGTCATGTGCTGTTTGGGGAGGGTTTTTTGGAAGGGCCATCCTGCGTGACACTGCAGTGCCACTCCTAGATGGGCCCGGTGTTTGTGTCGGCCACTAGGGTCGCTAATCTTACTCACACAGCTACCTCATTGCGCCTCTTTTTTTCTTTGCGTCATGTGCTGTTTGGGGAGGGTTTTTTGGAAGGGCCATCCTGCGTGACACTGCAGTGCCACTCCTAGATGGGCCCGGTGTTTGTGTCGGCCACTAGGGTCGCTAATCTTACTCACACAGCTACCTCATTGCGCCTCTTTTTTTCTTTGCGTCATGTGCTGTTTGGGGAGGGTTTTTTGGAAGGGACATCCTGCGTGACACTGCAGTGCCACTCCTAGATGGGCCCGGTGTTTGTGTCGGCCACTAGGGTCGCTTATCTTACTCACACAGCGACCTCGGTGCAAATTTTAGGACTAAAAATAATATTGTGAGGTGTGAGGTATTCAGAATAGACTGAAAATGAGTGTAAATTATGGTTTTTGAGGTTAATAATACTTTGGGATCAAAATGACCCCCAAATTCTATGATTTAAGCTGTTTTTTTAGTGTTTTTGGAAAAAAACACCCGAATCCAAAACACACCCGAATCCGACAAAAATAATTCGGTGAGGTTTTGCCAAAATGCGTTCGAACCCAAAACACGGCCGCGGAACCGAACCCAAAACCAAAACACAAAACCCGAAAAATTTCAGGCGCTCATCTCTAGTTCTCCCCTGACCACTTAGCTGCTCGGCAGTGTTGTAATGCCGAGACCCCTCGGGCAGCCGCCCAAGGTGAGCCCACCTTCCTTGTGGAGTGGGCATTTACAGATTTTGGCTGTGGCAGGCCTGCCACAGAATGCGCAAGTTGAATTGTGCTACAAATCCAACGAGCAATCGTCTGCTTAGACGCAGGAACACCCAGCTTGTTGGGTGCATACAGTATAAACAGCGAGTCAGCCTTTCTGACTCCAGCCGTCCTTTAAATATATATATATATTTTTAAGGCTCTGACAACGTCGAACAACTTGGAGTCCTCCAAGTCGCTAGAAGCCGCAGGCACCACAATAGGTTGGTTCAGGTGAAACGCTGATACCACCTTAGGGAGAAACTGAGGACGCATCCGCAGTTCTGCCCTGTCCCAATGGAAAATCAGATATGGGCTTTTGTACGATAAAGCCGCCAATTCTTACACTCTCCTGGCCGAAGCCAGGGCCAGTAGCATGGTCACTTTCCATGTAAGATATTTCAAATCCACCGATTTGAGTGGCTCAAACCAATGGGATTTGAGAAATCCCAAAACTAAATTGAGATCCCACGGTGCCACTGGAGGCACAACCGGGCTGTATATATAGTACTCCTTTGACAAAAGCTTGGACTTCAGGAACTGAAGCCAATTCTTTCTGGAAGAAAATCGACAGGGCCGAAATTTGAACCTTAATGGACCCCAATTTGAGGCCCATAGACAATCCTGTTTGCAGGAAATGTAGGAATCGACCCAGTTGAAATTCCTCCGTCGGAGCCCTCTCCTTCAGGATCTGGCGTTCAACCGCCATGCCGTCAAACGCAGCCGCGGTAAGTCTAGAGGTAGAGTGCACGGATCCTCCGCGCGCATCTCTTGAAGTTCCGGGTACCAAGTCCTTCTTGGCCAATCCGGAGCCACGAGTATCGTTCTTACTCCCCTTCGCCTTATAATTCTCAGTACCTTGGGTATGAGAGGCAGAGGGGGGAACACATACATTGACTGGTACACCCATGGTGTTACCAATGCGTCCCCAGCTATTGCCTGAGGGTCTCTTGACCCGGCGCAATACCTGTCCAGTTTTTTGTTGAGGCGGGACGCCATCATGTCCACCTTTGGTTTTTCCCAACGGTTCACAATCATGTGGAAGACTTCTGGGTGAAGTCCCCACTCTCCCGGGTGGTGATCGTGTCTGCTGAGGAAGTCTGCTTCCCAGTTGTCCACTCCCGGAATGAACACTGCTGACAGTGCTATCACATGATTTTCTGCCCAGCGAAAAATCCTTGCAGCTTCTGCCATTGCCCTCCTGCTTCTTGTGTCGCCCTGTCTGTTTACGTGGGCGACTGCCGTGGTGTTGTCCTACTGGATCAACACCGGCTGACCCTGAAGCAGAGGTCTTGCCAGGCTTAGAGCATTGTAAATTGCCCTTAGCTCCAGTATATTTATGTGAAGTGAAGTCTCCAGGCTTGACCACACTCCCTGGAAATTTCTTCCCTGTGTGACTGCTCCCCAGCCTCTCAGGCTGGCATTCGTGGTCACCAGGACCCAGTCCTGAATGCCGAATCTGCGGCCCTCCAAAAAGGTGAGCACTCTGCAACCACCACAGAAGAGACCCCCTTGTCCTTGGAGACGGGGCTATCCGCTGATGCATCTGAAGATGCGATCCGGACGATTTGTCCAGCAGATCCCACTGAAAGGTTCTTGCGTGGAATCTGCCGAATGGAATCGCTTCGTAAGAAGCCATCATTTACCCAGGACTCTTGTGCATTGATGCACTGACACTTTTCTTGGTTTTAGGAGGTTCCTGACTAGCTCGGATAACTCCCTGGCTTTCTCCTCCGGGAGAAAAACCTTTTTCTGAACTGTGTCCAGAATCATCCCTAGGAACAGCAGACGTGTTGTCGGGATCAGCTGGGATTTTGGAATATTTAGAATCCACCCGTGCTGTTGTAGCACTACTTGGTATAGTGCTACTGCGACCTCTAACTGTTCTCTGGATCAGGAGAACGTTCAAGTAAGGGATAATTAATACGCCTTTCCTTTGAAGTAGAATCATCATTTCAGCCTTTACCTTGGTAAAGACCCGGGGTGCCATGGACAATCCAAACGGCAACGTCTGAAACGGATAGTGACAGTTTTGTACCACGAACCTGAGGTACCCTTGGTGTGAAGGGCAAATTGGGACATGGAGGTAAGCATCCTTGATGTCCCAGGACACCATAAAGTCCCCTTCTTCCAGATTCGCTATCACTGCTCTGAGTGATTTCATCTTGAACTTGAACCTTTGTATGTAAGTGTTCAAAAGATTTCAGACTTAGAATAGGTCTCACCGAGCCGTCCGGCTTCGGTACCACAAACAGCGTGGAATAATACCCCTTTCCTTGTTGTAGTAGGGGTACCTTGACTATTACTTGCTGGGAATACAGCTTGTGAATAGCTTCCAACACCGTCTCCCTGTCGGAGGGAGATGTTGGTAAAGCAGACTTCAGGAATCTGTGAGGAAGAGACGTCTCGAATTCCAATCTGTACCCCTGTGATACTACCTGCAGGATCCAGGGGTCGACTTGCGAGTGAGCCCACTGCGCGCTGAAATTCTTGAGACGACCCCCCCACCGGACCGGAGTCCGCTTGTAGGGCCCCAGCGACATGCTGAGGACTTTCCAGAAGCGGGGGAAGGCTTCTGCTCCTGGGAAGGAGCTGCTTGCTGCAGTCTCTTACCCTTTTCTTTGCCTCGGGCAGATATGAATGGCCTTTTGCCCGCTTGTTCTTATGAGAACGAAAGGACTGAGGCTGAAAAGACGGTGTCTTTTTCTGTTGGGAGGTGACCTGAGGTAAAAAAAAGGTGGATTTTCCGGCTGTTGCCGTGGCCACCAAGTCCGATAGACCGACCCCAAATAATTCCTCCCCTTTATACGGCAAACTTCCATATGCCGCTTGGAATCCGCATCACCTGACCACTGTCGCGTCCATAAACTTCTTCTGGCAGAAATGGACAGCGCACTTACCCTTGATGCCAGAGTGCCAATATCCCTCTGTGCATCTCGCATATAAAGAAAATGCATCCTTTAAATGCTCTATAGTCAATAAAATATTGTCGCTATTCAGGGTATCAATATTTCCAGTCAGAGATTCCGACCAAACCCCCCCAGCACTGCACATCCATGCTGGGGCGATTGCTGGTCGCAGTATAACATCAGTATGTGTGTATATACTTTTTAGAGTATTTTCCAGCCTCCTATCAGCTGTATCTTTGAGGGCGGCCGTATCAGGAGACGGTAACGCCACTTGTTTTGATAAGCGTGTGAGCGCCTTATCTACCCTAGAGGGTGTTTCCCAGCGCGCCCTAACCTCTGGCGGGAAAGGGTATAATGCCAATAACTTCTTTGAAATTAGCAACTTCCTATCGGGGGTAACCCACGCTTCATCACACACTTCAATCAATTTATCTGATTCAGGAAAAACTACAGGTAGTTTTCTTCACACCCCACATAATACCCATTTTTGTGGTACTTGTAGTATCAGAAATATGTAACGCCTCCTTCATTGCCTTGATTATGTAACGTGTGGCCCTACTGGAAAATACGTTTGTTTCTTCACCATCGACACTGGAGTCAGTGTCCGTGTCTGTGTCTATGTCGACCGACTGAGGTAATGGGCGTTTTAAAGCCCCTGACGGTGTTTGAGACGCCTGGACAGGTACTAATTGGTTTGCCGGCCGTCTCATATCGTCAACCGACCTTGTAGCGTGTTGACACTATCACGTAATTCCATAAATAAAGCCATCCATTCCGGTGTCGACTCCCTAGGGGGTGACATCCCATTACAGGCAATTGCTCCGCCTCCACTAACATCGTCCTCATACCTGTCGACACACACGTACCGACACACAGCACACACACAGGGAATGCTCTGATAGAGGACAGGACCCCACTAGCCCTTTGGGGAGACAGAGGGAGAGTTTGCCAGCACACACCAAGGCGCTATAATTATACAGGGACAACCTTATAGTAAGTGTTTTCCCTTATAGCAGCTTAATATATATTAATATCGCCAAAATATGCCCCCCCTCTCTGTTTTAACCCTGTTTCTGTAGTGCAGTGCAGGGGAGAGCCTGGGAGCCTTCCCACCAGCGGATCTGTGTGGGAAAAATGGCGCTGTGTGCTGAGGAGATAGGCCCCGCCCCCTTCACGGCGGGCTCTTCTCCCGTTTTTTTCTGTAATCCTGGCGGGGGTTAAATACATCCATATAGCCCAGGGGCTATATGTGATGTATTTTTAGCCAGTAAAGGTAATTACATTGCTGCCCAGGGCGCCCCCCCCCAGCGCCCTGCACCCTCAGTGACCGCGGTGTGAAGTGTGCTGAGAGCAATGGCGGCGCGGCTCCGGTGACCCATCCAGGCTGTACCTGTGATCGTCCCTCTGGAGCTAGTGTCCAGTAGCCTAAGAAGCCAATCCATCCTGCACGCAGGTGAGTTCACTTCTTCTCCCCTTAGTCCCGCGTTGCAGTGAGCCTGTTGCCAGCAGGACTCACTGAAAATAAAAAACCTAACAAACTTTTATTCTAAGCAGCTCTTTAGGAGAGCCACCTAGATTGCACCCTTCTCGGCCGGGCACAAAAACCTAACTGAGGCTTGGAGGAGGGTCATAGGGGGAGGAGCCAGTGCACACCACCTAGTGGTCAAACTTTTAATTTTGTGCCCTGTCTCCTGCGGAGCCGCTATTCCCCATGGTCCTGACGGAGTCCCCAGCATCCACTTAGGACGTCAGAGAAATAATAATAATCTTTTATTAAAAAAAACCCTGACATTTTTTTAATTTAATAATAAAGTATTTATTTTCCTGTTGACACCCCCATTTAACGGATCCTCAAAAGGTGTTTTAGGTTTCACTGTGAGTTTTAGGATTCTTTTTCATCACTACTGGTGTGATGAAGCTCAGTCAAAGACGCAGAGTCTGACAGGACCCCTGATTTAATCAGGGAACCCCACAAGGGGTTTTGGACTTTGACACACAAACTCTGCAGTTTGTGTCTCTCTGGATGGACACCAAACATCTAGCATGGAGCTGTAAATAGAACAGGCATAGTAAAGAATCAGAATCCATAGAATAGAGTAAACAAGGCAAAGGGTTGAGTGTACCGGCAGAGAAGCAAGGGTCAAAAAAGTAGCAGGGTTTGGTACACAAAAGTCTTCACATATGGAGCACAGACAGGAGAGTAGTCAGGTGTTTACTTTATAAGGAGAGAGAGACAAGAACTTATAATGAGGAAGTAGACTGGAGTGTTTAAGTAGGATGCCAGCACCTGTAAATGTGCTGATTAGCAGGTAAAGATTCAGAAGAGCAGCAGGTGTGTGATCTATGGCAAAACGGCAGTGCCCATGCATGGAGACAGAATTTAACAAAGCAGGTCCACGGCAATATGGCAGCTCCCATGGATGGAGGTTGAATTGGACTGGCAAGGTCATGGCAAGATGGTGGATGCCCAGTGAACAGCCAAATGCCAGAGGAAACCTGAGCTCAGAGATTCAGCTGCTGGAATTGGAAAGTCATTGTTGAATAGTGGCGTTTGATGTAGTGTTATCAAAAATGAGTACTTATCTTGCAGTTGTCCATGATAAATAAGCTTCTCTGGAGAAGCATTGCAGTATGGCCCCTGTGAAGGCTATTGTGATAGCCGGTGCTAGTCTTCACCAGCAGAGGGGCTTTGGTAAATAGACAAAAATATTAAAATAATATTTTCTGTTTTCACAGGATTTAAAGCTTTGAGTCTTTAATAGATTGCCCTTTGCTCTTGTTGATGGGTGTGAAAGTTAGGATTTCCTTACTAGTGCCTACTATACATAATTTTACTGTGCAAAGAAATTTACAAAAGCAAAACTTTGTTTTCTTCAAAGGATTGAGATTTCAAATAACTGACTCTGAACATTGCGCTGATTGGCTGGGACTTGATTGACTGTCTGACTTTTGATCCCAATTTGTTGGAGCAAGTTGCACTTGGGATTCTGGGTTTCTTTGTCATTCAATTTCCATTAAGATACTTACACACTCCATGTAGGTCCCAATATTGGCAGCACAAACTAAGCTATTTTTTTTCTTTATAAGGTACTAATTTACAGCTACACCACACTGAATTTGTATTTGTCCACCTTCAAGGAGGATGAAGTAACCAGATTGAACCATAGGAAATATGGGCATATTATTGAGAATAGACACACACTGTGTGATATCCTTTTTGCTGATACCTTATAACAAGGCTGGCTGATTGGGTAATTGAAATTGAGATTTTCTCAGTGTTTTTGGACCATTTTTTTGGTGTTTGGCTCATGTGTACATACTGTATAGTAAAATCCCAAAAATTGAATAGTGTTTGGGTACCTTTATACTAAGTTGGATCAAGGTAAGAACCAGGGAACAGGTAAGTGTTAAGTTAGGGACTTTTATTATTATTATTATTATTATTATTAATATTATTATTATTCATTTTTTTTTACCACAAATGGTGGCACTACTTTTCTTCTTAAACAATATGTCAGCGCTATTAATATTTTTATTTTGTATAAGGAGGCACTATTTAACTACTTTTTTATATGAGATAATATTTTAAAATGTGTCAAGATTTTATTGCTTATTGTAAAGGGGACACTACTTACAGTACCTTAATTAAATATAATATAAAGGAAAATACAATTGTTACATATTTTATAATGTGGCACAATTACCTGGCATCCATAGTCCAATGAATACCAAGATTGGCCCATTGCTAATCATCACTGGCCCAGTTTGTTCCCCATCATACTCCAAGAGGACTAACCCAATACTGAATAGCGTGGACCTATCAGAAAACATGAGTGGGCCTATATTTTTTTTTCTTTTTACTTTTTTCCCTCCTTCAATATGACAGACTATCTTGCCTTTTACAACCATGCATTTTTAACACATTATGGGCCGGATGTAATTGCTTGGGAGACAGCCGTAGCTCCGAGATTCCGCCTGAATTCGTACGTGTTTTTAAAGCAGCAAACGTTTACAAGGCAAAACCAACCAAGTTTTACCTTGTTAATGTTTGCTGCTTTATAAATAAGTATGAGTTCGGCCAGAGTCTTGGAGCTCTGGCCGTCTTGCAAGCCATTACATCCGGCCCTATATCATTGTATCTGAGAATTGTGTTGAGTATTTTTGTACTTAGCACTTGGTACATTCTTTGTTTTCCTTTCAAAACTTTGAAACAAAAATCAGTACAGTGACAATATATTAAAATCAGTTTTCTTTAAATTTTCTAGTGTTTAGGTGCCAGATGTAATTCCGCCCGAGTTTGGAGGGTGTGCGGGAGGCTTGCCAAACTCGGACGTTTTTTTAATGGGCAATCACTTACAAGACATAGTTTTGCTATCATCTGGATACCATGCAGCAGAAGAGTTTACCTTCTCCTGGCTGTCCCCATACCTATCACGACAAATCTGTCCCATCAAACAAGTAGCACTACTGCTTGGCTACTTTAATTTAGTATATGAGACAATATGATAGATGCACATTCTGTAAAAGAGAAAGCAGTGTTATTATTTTTTCTCTAACGTCCTAGTGGATGCTGGGGACTCCGAAAGGACCATGGGGAATAGCGGCTCCGCAGGAGACTGGGCACAAAGTAAAAGCTTTATGACTAGCTGGTGTGCACTGGCTCCTCCCCCTATGACCCTCCTCCAAGCCTCAGTTAAGATTTTGTGCCCGAACGAGAAGGGTGCAATCTAGGTGGCTCTCCTGAGCTGCTTAGAGTAAAAGTTTAAATAGGTTTTTTTATTTTCAGTGAGACCTGCTGGCAACAGGCTCACTGCATCGAGGGACTAAGGGGAGAAGAAGCGAACTCACCTGCGTGCAGAGTGGATTGGGCTTCTTAGGCTACTGGACATTAGCTCCAGAGGGACGATCACAGGCCCAGCCATGGATGGGTCCCGGAGCCGCGCCGCCGGCCCCCTTACAGAGCCAGAAGAGTGAAGAGGTCCGGAAAATCGGCGGCAGAAGACGTCCTGTCTTCAATAAGGTAGCGCACAGCACCGCAGCTGTGCGCCATTGCTCTCAGCACACTTCACACTCCGGTCACTGAGGGTGCAGGGCGCTGGGGGGGGGCGCCCTGGGACGCAATGAAAATACCTTAAATGGTTAAAAATACATCACATATAGCTCCTGGGCTATATGGATGTATTTAACCCCTGCCAGTTTTCCACAAAAAAGCGGGAGAAAGGCCGCCGAAAAAGGGGCGGAGCCTATCTCCTCAGCACACAAGCGCCATTTTTTCCTCACAGCTCCGTTGGAGGAAGGCTCCCTGACTCTCCCCTGCAGTCCTGCACTACAGAAACAGGGTAAAACAAGAGAGGGGGGGCACTAAATTGGCATATTAATATATACAGCAGCTATATTAGGGAAAAACACTTATATAAGGTTATCCCTGTATATATATAGCGCTCTGGTGTGTGCTGGCAAACTCTCCCTCTGTCTCCCCAAAGGGCTAGTGGGGTCCTGTCCTCTATCAGAGCATTCCCTGTGTGTGTGCTGTGTGTCGGTACGCTGTGTCGACATGTATGAGGAGGAAAATGGTGTGGAGGCGGAGCAATTGCCTGTGTTAGTGATGTCACCCCCTAGGGAGTCGACACCTGACAGGATGGTCTTATGGAAAGAATTACGTGATAGTGTCGGCACTTTACAAAAGACTGTTGACGACATGAGACAGCCGGCAAATCATTTAATACCTGTACAGGCGTCTCAAACACCGTCAGGGGCTATAAAACGCCCGTTACCTCGGGTCGATACAGACACTGACACGGACACTGACTCCAGTGTCGACGGTGAGGAAACAAACGTATTTTCCAGTAGGGCCACACGTTACATGATCACGGCAATGAAGGAGGTTTTGAACATTTCTGATACTACAAGTACCACAAAAAAGGGTATTATGTGGGGTGTGAAAAAACTACCCGTAGTTTTTCCTGAATCAGATGAATTAAATGAGGTGTGTGATGAAGCGTGGGTTTCCCCCGATAAAAAACTGCTAATTTCTAAAAAATTATTGGCATTATACCCTTTCCCGCCAGAGGTTAGGGCGCGTTGGGAAACACCCCCTAGCGTAGATAAGGCGCTCACACGCTTATCAAAACAAGTGGCGTTACCGTCCCCTGATACGGCCGCCCTCAAGGAACCAGCTGATAGGAAGCTGGAAAATATCCTTAAAAGTATATACACACATACTGGTATTATACTGCGACCAGCAATCGCCTCAGCCTGGATGTGCAGTGCTGGGGTGGCTTGGTCGGATTCCCTGACTGAAAATATTGATACCCTGGACAGGGACAATATATTATTGACTATAGAGCATTTAAAGGATGCATTTCTATATATGCGAGATGCACAGAGGGATATTTGCACTCAGGCATCAAGAGTAAGTGCGATGTCCATTTCTGCAGAAGAGGATTATGGACGCGACAGTGGTCAGGGGATGCGGATTCCAAACGGCATATGGAAGTATTGTCGTATAAAGGGGAGGAGTTATTTGGGGTCGGTCTATCGGACCTGGTGGCCACGGCAACGGCTGGAAAATCCACCTTTTTACCCCAAGTCACCTCGCAGCAGAAAAAGATACCGTCTTTTCAGGCTCAGTCCTTTCGTCCCCATAAGGGCAAGCGGGCAAAAGGCCACTCATATCTGCCCCGGGGCAGAGGAAGGGGAAAAAGACTGCAGCAAACAGCCTCTTCCCACGAACAGAAGCCCTCCCCCGCTTCTGCCAAGTCCTCAGCATGATGCTGGGGCCTTACAAGCGGACTCAGGCACGGTGGGGGCCCGTCTCAAGAATTTCAGCGCGCAGTGGGCACACTCGCAAGTGGACCCCTGGATCCTGCAGGTAGTATCTCAGGGGTACAAATTGGAATTCGAGACGTCTCCCCCTCGCCGGTTCCTGAAGTCTGCTTTACCAACGTCTACCCCCGACAAGGAGGCGGTATTGGAAGCCATTCACAAGCTGTATTCCCAGCAGGTGATAATCAAGGTACCCCTCCTACAACAGGGAAAGGGGTATTATTCCACGCTGTTTGTGGTACCGAAGCCGGACGGCTCGGTGAGACCCATTTTAAATCTGAAATCCTTGAACACTTACATAAAAAGGTTCAAGTTCAAGATGGAGTCACTCAGAGCAGTGATAGCGAACCTGGAAGAAGGGGACTATATGGTGTCTCTGGACATCAAGGATGCTTACCTCCATGTCCCAATTTGCCCTTCTCACCAAGGGTACCTCAGGTTTGTGGTACAGAACTGTCACTATCAGTTTCAGACGCTGCCGTTTGGATTGTCCACGGCACCCCGGGTCTTTACCAAGGTAATAGCCGAAATGATGATTCTTCTTCGAAGAAAAGGCGTCTTAATTATCCCTTACTTGGACGATCTCCTGATAAGGGCAAGGTCCAGAGAACAGTTAGAGGTCGGAGTAGCACTATCTCAAGTAGTACTACGACAGCAAGGATGGATTCTAAATATTCCAAAATCGCAGCTGATTCCGACGACACGTCTGCTGTTCCTAGGGATGATTCTGGACACAGTACAGAAAAAGGTGTTTCTCCCGGAGGAGAAAGCCAAGGAGTTATCCGACCTAGTCAGGAACCTCCTAAGACCAGGCCAAGTGTCAGTACATCAATGCACAAGGGTCCTGGGAAAGATGGTGGCTTCTTACGAAGCGATTCCATTCGGCAGATTCCACGCAAGAACTTTTCAGTGGGATCTGCTGGACAAATGGTGCGGATCGCATCTTCAAATGCATCAGCGGATAACCCTGTCTCCAAGGACAAGGGTGTCTCTCCTGTGGTGGTTACAGAGTGCTCATCTCCTAGAGGGCCGCAGATTCGGCATTCAGGATTGGGTCCTGGTGACCACGGATGCCAGCCTGAGAGGCTGGGGAGCAGTCACACAGGGAAGAAATTTCCAGGGCTTGTGGTCAAGCATGGAAACGTCACTTCACATAAATATCCTGGAACTAAGGGCCATTTACAATGCCCTAAGTCAGGCAAGACCTCTGCTTCAGGGTCAGCCGGTGTTGATCCAGTCGGACAACATCACGGCAGTCGCCCACGTAAACAGACAGGGCGGCACAAGAAGCAGGAGGGCAATGATGGAAGTGGCAAGGATTCTTCGCTGGGCGGAGAATCATGTGATAGCACTGTCAGCAGTGTTCATTCCGGGAGTGGACAACTGGGAAGCAGACTTCCTCAGCAGACACGATCTTCACCCGGGGGAGTGGGGACTTCACCCAGAAGTCTTCCACATGATTGTGAACCGTTGGGAAAAACCAAAGGTGGACATGATGGCGTCCCGCCTCAACAAAAAACTGGACAGATATTGCGCCAGGTCAAGGGACCCTCAGGCAATTGCTGTGGACGCTCTGGTAACACCGTGGGTGTACCAGTCAGTGTATGTGTTCCCTCCTCTTCCTCTCATACCAAAAGTACTGAGAATCATAAGAAGGAGAGGAGTAAAGACTATACTCGTGGCTCCGGATTGGCCAAGAAGGACTTGGTACCCGGAAATTCAAGAGATGCTCACGGAAGACCCGTGGCCTCTACCTCTAAGAAAGGACCTGCTCCAGCAGGGACCATGTCTGTTCCAAGACTTACCGCGGCTGCGTTTGACGGCATGGCGGTTGAACGCCGGATCCTGAAGGAAAAAGGCATTCCGGATGAAGTCATCCCTACCCTGATCAAAGCCAGGAAGGATGTAACCATACAACATTATCACCGTATTTGGCGTAAATATGTTGTGTGGTGCGAGGCCAGGAAGGCCCCTACAGAGGAATTTCAACTGGGTCGTTTCCTGCATTTCCTGCAAACAGGACTGTCTATGGGCCTCAAATTAGGGTCCATTAAGGTTCAAATTTCGGCCCTGTCAATATTCTTCCAAAAAGAACTGGCTTCTGTTCCTGAAGTTCAGACGTTTGTCAAGGGAGTACTGCATATGCAGCCTCCTTTTGTGCCTCCAGTGGCACCTTGGGATCTCAATGTAGTTTTGGGATTCCTAAAATCACATTGGTTTGAACCACTCACCACTGTGGACTTAAAATATCTCACATGGAAAGTGGTAGTGCTGTTAGCCCTGGCTTCAGCCAGGCGTGTCTCAGAATTGGCGGCTTTATCCTATAAAAGCCCTTACCTAATTTTTCATACGGACAGGGCAGAATTGAGGACTCGTCCTCAATTTCTTCCTAAGGTGGTTTCACCATTTCACTTAAACCAGCCTATTGTGGTGCCTGCGGCTACTAGGGACTTGGAGGATTCCAAGTTGCTGGACGTAGTCAGGGCCCTGAAAATATATGTTTCCTGGACGGCTGGAGTCAGAAAATCTGATTCGCTGTTTATCCTGTATGCACCCAACAAGCTGGGTGCTCCTGCTTCTAAGCAGACGATTGCTCGTTGGATTTGTAGTACAATTCAGCTTGCACATTCTGTGGCAGGCCTGCCACAGCCAAAATCTGTAAAAGCCCATTCCACACGGAAAGTGGGCTCATCTTGGGCGGCTGCCCGAGGGGTCTCGGCTTTACAACTTTGCCGAGCAGCTACTTGGTCAGGGGCAAACATGTTTGCTAAATTCTACAAATTTGATACCCTGGCTGAGGAGGACCTGGAGTTCTCTCATTCGGTGCTGCAGAGTCATCCGCACTCTCCCGCCCGTTTGGGAGCTTTGGTATAATCCCCATGGTCCTTTCGGAGTCCCCAGCATCCACTAGGACGTTAGAGAAAATAAGAATTTACTTACCGATAATTCTATTTCTCATAGTCCGTAGTGGATGCTGGGCGCCCATCCCAAGTGCGGATTGTCTGCATTACTTGTACATAGTTATTGTTACAAAAATCGGGTTATTGTTGTTGTGAGCCATCTTTTCAGAGGCTCCTTCTGTTATCATGCTGTTAACTGGGTTCAGATCACAAGTTGTACGGTGTGATTGGTGTGGCTGGTATGAGTCTTACCCGGGATTCAAAATCCTTCCTTATTGTGTACGCTCGTCCGGGCACAGTATCTTAACTGAGGCTTGGAGGAGGGTCATAGGGGGAGGAGCCAGTGCACACCAGCTAGTCATAAAGCTTTTACTTTGTGCCCAGTCTCCTGCGGAGCCGCTATTCCCCATGGTCCTTTCGGAGTCCCCAGCATCCACTACGGACTATGAGAAATAGAATTATCGGTAAGTAAATTCTTATTTTTTTTTTACTGTCAGAGCTGTAATGAGTCCAGACACATCTTTAATATCTTTACTTAGTTTGTTGTGACAGTTTGTAAATTTCAATATATTGGATTATTCTAAGTAATTTATTTGCCATCAGTTATCCACTGTTTTGACCACTTAATTTTTTTTCATACTTTCATAGCTTTCATTCATTATTATATCATCTGCAAAATTTGATATTCATTATATCATAACATCTGCAAAATGTAAACTGTTCATTAGCTTCCAGCAGAGATAAGTGGAGCCACAGCAAGCATGTGAATAGTATACACCATGTGACTTGCCAGATGTCCCTCTTTAAAGTAGGCTAGAGAATTATAATCGTGAACCAAATCTATATCACAGTTGAAATGATATTGCTACAACAATTGAACAACAATTACAAAGTAAAAAAAAAATCACAAAGCTATTGTCACAACTGTAGTGCCCCGTCCTAGATGTCAGGGATGATAACTAATTTGACTCTTATCTTCTGACTAAAAGAGAGCTGAGCCCAACAATCTACAACACGATCAAAGATGTTTATAAATTTAGTTAGAGTTCATGGACTCTGTTACAGACAGTTGTATACCACTCCAAAGTAATCTCGATACCTTTCCTTTGGGTAGGAAATCCTGGCAGTCAGGATCCCGACGGTCAGAATGCCAACAGTGGGATACTGACAGTCAGAATCCAAATGGATCGCAATAAATATTTTCACCCTATTCCTAACTCTAATCCCACCCATAACCCACCCCTCCAGCAGCTTAACCCTCCCACTCCCACAGCCTATTTCGATCCATCCCTTTCTGCAACCTAAGCCTAACCTCCCCCACCCCAGCAACCTAATACTAACCCTCCCTCAAGTGCATCACCCTAACCCCTAAGCCAGTACTTATCTTTGGGATCCATCGGAAATCTGAACGCAGGGATCCCGTTGTCTGTATTCTGACCATCCGGATTCCAACTGCCAGGATCCTGAACGCATCCCATTTCGGGTACTACATACTTCAGTTAATGGAACCATTATAGTAGTAAAAAAACCTAAGTCTGTGTTTCATCCCCAGAAATTGCAACACATCTGATCTCTGAGAAAATACTTCCATGCCATGAATTTTGTGTTTAGTTTGAGTTTACCTACGTTGCTCAACATGAAGTAGCTTTTAGTAATTATTTTCTGCTTATTAACTATTCATTTGTCATTTACATTTTTAATGGCTAAAATATGCCTGTTGGAAAACATTTTTTCAAAACTTGAAATGGTATTAATGAAATACACACTTACTGGTAATTGTTTTAAAATTTGTTTTCCAGAGAGACAAGCCAGAAAATGTTTGTTGATAACACTGTAAAAATATAGTCACTTAGTAGTATACATACAGGATCACAGGAAGCAGAGAACAATTTTATATGTATTGACATCAGGATCCTGTTTATTCTATTACAAAGTGAATTCTGGGGTGCCAGCCAAACGGAATATATACGTTACAATTTTCCGCCTTCAACTCGTGGATTCTGTTCCTCACCCCTTGCATAGGTTTTGGAATGGGAGGGGCAAAAAGGAACACCATCACTAATAACTTTTCTCTTACGTCCTAGAGGATGCTGGGGACTCCGTAAGGACCATGGGGTATAGACGGGCTCCGCAGGAGACATGGGCACTTTAAGACTTTAGAATGGGTGTGCACTGGCTCCTCCCTCTATGCCCCTCCTCCAGACCTCAGTTAGATCCTGTGCCCAGTGGAGACTGGATGCACTGCAGGGGAGCTCTACTGAGTTTCTCTGAAAAGACTTTTGTTAGGTTTTTTATTTTCAGGGAGCACTGCTGGCAACAGGCTCCCTGCATCGTGGGACTGAGGGGAGAGAAGCAGACCTACTTAAGTGATAGGCTCTGCTTCTTAGGCTACTGGACACCATTAGCTCCAGAGGGTCGGAACGTAGGTCTCACCCTCGCCGTTCATCCCGGAGCAGCGCCGCCGTCCTCCTCACAGAGCCGGAAGATAGAAGCCGGGTGAGTATGAGAAGAAAGAAGACTTCAAAGGCGGCAGAAGACCTCAGATCTTCAATGAGGTACCGCGCAGCGGTAACGCTGTGCGTCATTGCTCCCAACACACACACACACAGAAGGCACTGTAAGGGTGCAGGGCGCAGGGGGGGCGCCCTGGGCAGCAATTATTACCTCAAAATCAGGGGGCGGGGCTTGATCCTCCAGCACTAACCAGCGCCATTTTTCTCCACAGCATGCTGCAGAGATGTGCTCCCAGACCCTCCCCTGCTGGACAATAACAGGGGGCAAAAACGAGGGGGGGCACATTTATTTGGTGCAGATTGTACATATATTTATATATAAAGCGCTATTTAGGCTGGGACCTTGGTTTCAGCATATTGTGGCACTGGGTGTGTGCTGGCATACTCTCTCTCTGTCTCTCCAAAGAGCCTTATTGTGGGTCAGTCGCCATATTTATTTATCCCAGTGTGTGTGTGGGTGTCAGTACGTGTGTGTTGACATGTCTGAAGCGGAAGGCTCGTCTTGGGAGGATGCAGAGCAGATGGTGGTGGTGTCTCCGTCGGCACAGCCGACATCTGATTGGGTGGACATGTGGAATGTTTTGAATGCTAATGTGGCTTTATTACAGATTGAACAAAGCAGAGTCCAAAGACAAGCAGGGAATTAACCCATGGCTTTTACTGTGTCCCAGGACCCTTCAGGGTCCCATAAACGTCCCTTTACCCAGTTAGCAGACACTGATACCGACACGGATTCCGGCTCCAGTGTCGACTAGGATGATGCAAGGTTGCACCCATGAGTCGCGAAAGTGTTCAATATATGATTATTGCAATAAAAGATGTTTTGCATATCACAGAGGACTCCTCTGTCCCCGACACGAGGGTCTGCATGTTTAAAGAAAAGTAACGTAACACATCTCATGAGCTGACCGTTTTATTTAAAAAAAAAAAAAAGCTTGGGAGACTCCTGACATTAGACTGCAGGTTCCCAAGAGAATTATTATGGCGTATCCTTTCCCCTCAAAGGACAGGTTACGGTGGGAATCCTCGCCCACGCTGGACAAGGCCTTAACGCCTTGGTCCAAAAAGGTAGCATTACCGTCCCCTGATACGGCGGCCCTATAGGATCCTGCAGGAATCTACCTTAAAATCAATTTATGCGACTACAAGAGCCCTATCTAGACCTGCAGTAGCTTCGGCAGGGGTAGATAGCGCAATTACAGCTTGGGCTGATAACTTGTCATCTGACATTGACACCCTAGATAAAGATAGTATGGTGTTGACCTTAGGTCACATCAAGGACGCAGCACTATATGAGAGAGGCTGCGAGAGATATTGGATTTTTGGGTTCAATGGGCTAATGCCATGACAGGTTCTGCTAGTAGGTCCCGGCGGACCCGTCAATGGACAGGTGATGCTGACTCAAAGAGTCATGTGGAGGCTTTACCTTGCAAGGGTGAAGTTTTATTTGAGGAGGGCCTCGCGGACCTGATTTTCACAGCTACCGCGGGTAAGTCGTCTTTTTTTGTCTTACGTTCCCCCACAGCAAAAGGAAACACCCTAATAACAGATGCAGTCCTTTCGGTCGCGTAAGATCAGAAAGGGGCGTGGCTTTCTTTCCTCGCCAGAGGTAGAGGTAGAGGAAAAAGAACACCGGCTACGGCTAGTTCACAGGAAAAGTGTCCTCCCCGGCCTCTACCACTTCCATCAAAGAGGTGCTTCCACACCGATTTTCAAATCGGCCTTGCTAGCTACTTCTCCGGAGAGGAAAATAGTTTTGGCTGCCATACTAAAGCTGTGTCAACAGCAAGTGATTATCATGGTTCCCCTAGTGCAACAGGGAAAAGGGTTTTATTCAACCCTACTTGTGGTCCCAAAGCCGGATGGCTCGGTCAGACCAATTCTGAATCTAAAATCCCTAAACCTATATTTAAAGAGGTTCAAATTCAAGATGGAATCTCTTAAGGCAAGGATATCCAGCCTGGAAAGGGGGGGATTTTATGCTGTCACTCTACATAAAGGATGCATACCTTCATGTCCCCATATATCCTCCTCATCAGGCGTACCTAAGATTCGCTGTACAGGATTGTCATTACCAGTTTCAGACGTTGCCATTTGGGCTTTCCACGGCCCCGAGAATTTTCACCAAGGTAATGGCGGAAATGATGGTGCTCCTGCGCAAGCAAGGGGCCACAAGTATCACATACTTGGACGATCTCCTGATAAAAGCGAGTTCAAGGGAACAGTTATTAAAAACCGTGTCTCTCTCCCTGAGAGTACTACAACAGCACAGCTGGATTCTACATCTACCAAAGTCGCAGTTGGTTCCGACAACTCGGCTGTCTTTTTTTTGGGCATGATTCTGGTTACGGAAAAACAAAGGCGTTTTTCTCCCTGTAGAAAAAGCCCAGGAACACCAGAACATGTTCAAAGACCTGTTAAAGCCAAAAAGAGTGTCAGTTCATCAATGCACTCGAGTATTGGGAAAGATGGGGGCAGCCTACGAGGCCATTCCATTCGGCAGGTTCCATGCAAGGACTTTTCAGTGGGTCCTTCTGAACAAGTGGTCCGGGTCCCATCTACAGATACATCGGAAGATACCCTGTCCCCCAGGGCCAGGGTCTCTCTCTCTCTCTCCTGTGGTGACTCCAGAGTACTCCCCTTCTAGAGGGTCGCAGGTTCTGCATTCAAGATTGGGTTCTTGTGACCATGGACGCGAGCCTCCGAGGATGGGGAGCAGTCACACAGGGAAACAATTTTCAGGGAATATGGTCAAGCCAGGAGGCTTGTCTACACATCAATATGCTGGAATTAAGGGCCATATAGAACTGCCTCTGACAGGCGGAGAATCTTCTTCGCAACCTACCGGTTCTGATTCAGTCAGACAACGTCACAGCCAGGGCGCATGTAAACAGCCAGGGCGGGACAAGAAGCAGAGCAGCAATGGCAGAAGCCACCAGGATTCTTCGCTGGGCGGAAAATCATGTAAGCGCTCTGTCAGTGGTCTTCATTCCAGGAGTAGACAACTGGGAAGCAGACTTCTTCAGCAGACACGATCTCCATCCAGGAGAGGGGGGACTTCATCAAGAAGTCTTTGCAGAGGTGACAAGTCGTTGAGGACTTCCTCAAATAGACATGATGGCGTCACGCCTCAACAGAAAGCTTTGAACGTATTGTTCCAGGTCAAGGGACCCTCAGGCAGTGGAAGTGGACGCCCTGGTGGGTGTTTCAGTCGGTCTATGTGTTCCCTCCACTTCCTCTCATCTCAAGGATATTGAGAATCATAAGATGAACAAGAGTGCAGACAATACTTATTGTCCCAGATTGGCCTCGAAGGGCCTGGTATTCAGATCTTCAGGAAATGATCACAGAAGATCCGTGGCCTCTTCCTCTCAGGGAGGACCTGTTACTACAGGGGCCCTGTGTGTTCCAAGACTTACCGTGGTTACGTTTGACGGCATGGCGGTTGAACACCAAATCCTAGCTAGGAAAGGTATTCCGGATGAAGTCATCCCTACTCTTATTACAGCTAGGAAGGAGGTAATGGCGAAACACTATCACCGTATCGGGAGAAAATATGTGTCTTGGTGTAAAGCCAAGAATGCCCTACGGATGATTTTCAACTGGGTAGTTTTCTCCATTTTCTGCAGTCTGGTGTGGATATGGGCCTGAAGTTAGTCTCCAGTAAGGTTCAGATTTCGGGCTTATCTATATTCTGTCAGAAGGAATTGGCTTCTCTCCCAGAAGTCCAGACTTTTGTAAAGGGAGTGTGGCACATCCAACCTCCTTTTGTGCCTCCGGTGGCACCGTGGGACCTTAATGTGGTGTTACAGTTCCTTAAATCACACTGATGTGAACCTCTTCGAACAGTTGTATTGAAGTTTCTCACTTGGAAAGTGGTCATGGTATTGGCCTTGGCATCTGTAAGGCAGGTGTCCGAATTGGCGGCTTTGTCTTACAAAAGCCCCTATCTGATTTTCCAGGCGGATAGAGCAGAGTTGAGGACTCTTCCGTATTTTCGGCCTAAGGTGGTTTCGTCATTTCATATGAACCAACCTATTGTGGTGCCTGTGGCTACGGGTGCCTTGGAGGATTCCAAGTCCCTTGATGTAGTCAGAGCCTTAAAAATTTATATAGCCGGAACGGCTAGGGTTAGGAAAACAGAAGCACTGTTTGTCCTGTATGCAGCCAACAAGGTTGGCGCTCCTGCGTCTAAGCAGACTATTGCTCGCTGGATCTGTAACACGATTCCGCAGGCTCATTCTACGGCTGGATTGCCGGTTCCAAAATTCGGTAAAGGCCCATTCCACTAGGAAGGTGGGCTCTTCTTGGGCGGCTGCCCGAGGCGTCTTGGCATTACATAGAGAAAAAATGAAATGAAAGCGCTGTCCAAAATAAAGGCTCTTTAATAAAAATTTATTAAAACTTTAACACATAAAATTTATTAATACCACCTATTTATAGAAATTCCATGTAGTCCTTGAAGCAACCTCCACAATAATTGATACTAAACACAGCTAGCACAGTGGCTACACTAACACATATAGGAAACAATGTAGCATAATATATGTGATACAATTGCCTCCACACTGCACCTTTAAGAGCACAATAACCACACTGATATATAACCACACTGATATATAACCTACTGAAGGCTATAATTAATTCACTGTATACATCACAACCCAGACATATCTAGAGGAATAGATGACATATAAATTCAAGATTGCTTAAATCCTCCCGCTGAGATAGCATTTGTGATGTTTATAATAAGCAATGTCTCTGATGGTATATACGCTGGAGTTTGCAGGTAATAGTCAGAGTGATTAAGCTCAATAGATTCTAACGGGCGTCCCTGTTTGCTAAAACAGTGCAGGTGTAAGTTCTTGATGAAAGTGTGCCCGATTCACAGTTTATTCTGTGTCCACTGCGGCCATATCAATTTAAAGTATGCTCACCAGTGCCGTTTTTTAATGCTGCACCTCTCGCCGGGCATTCGATCCTGTCCCTCACAGCGCTCAGCGGCTTCACCGCTAGCCCAATGCTGTGACTCTCCCACTGGAAAGATGTTGTGCACTGACAGGGGTATTTAGGAATCGTCCGGCCAGTTAGTTTTACAGTGGATTTGCAAACACTGTTATCAGCTGGATGCTGGCCCGTGGTGAGCACAAACATGCAGATCCTCACCGGCACTTGGAGAATTGCAGGCTGCTTACAAGATAGCTTATGTCCACATCGGCAGGGGTCACATTGGGCTAGCGGTGAAGCCGCTGAGCGCTGTGAGGGACAGGATCGAATGCCCGGCGAGAGGTGCAGCATTAAAAAACGGCACTGGTGAGCATACTTTAAATTGATATGGCCGCAGTGGACACAGAATAAACTGTGAATCGGGCACACTTTCATCAAGAACTTACACCTGCACTGTTTTAGCAAACAGGGACGCCCGTTAGAATCTATTGAGCTTAATCACTCTGACTATTCCCTGCAAACTCCAGCGTATATACCATCAGAGACATTGCTTATTATAAACATCACAAATGCTATCTCAGCGGGAGGATTTAAGCAATCTTGAATTTATATGTCATCTATTCCTCAAGATATGTCTGGGTTGTGATGTATACAGTGAATTTAATTATAGCCTTCAGTAGGTTATATATCAGTGTGGTTATTGTGCTCTTAAAGGTGCAGTGTGGAGGCAATTGTATCACATATATTATGCTACATTGTTTCCTATATGTGTTAGTGTAGCCACTGTGCTAGCTGTGTTTAGTATCAATTATTGTGGAGGTTGCTTCAAGGTCTACATGGACTTTCTATAAATAGGTGGTATTAATAAATTTTATGTGTTAAAGTTTTAATACATTTTTATTAAAGAGCCTTTATTTTGGACAGCGCTTTCATTTTTTCTCTATGTTTCTTTCTATACTAAATTGGGAATCAACAACCCATTTACCTTGAGAGCAGCAGTCCTTAATAAGGCAAGCAGAACTAATTTGTCTACATTTTCTTTTCTGATAGTTGGGACAGCTGACACACATTTTAGCTTAGCGCTTTTTTCTTTGGTTTGGTCTTGGCATTACAGCTTTGCCGAGCTGCTACTTGGTCGGGTTCAAACACTTTTGCAAGATTCTACAAGTTTGATACCCTGGCTGATGAAGACCTCATGTTTGCTCAATCGGTGCTCCAGAGTCATCCGCACTCTCCCGCCCGGTCTGGAGCTTTGGTATAAACCCCATGGTCCTAACGGAGTCCCCAGCATCCTCTAGGACGTAAGAGAAAATAAGATTTTAAACCTACCGGTAAATCTTTTTCTCTTAGTCCGTAGAGGATGCTGGGCGCCCATCCCAGTGCGGAAAATTCTGCAAGGCTTGTATATAGTTGTTGCTTACATAAGGGTTATGTTACAGTTGAGATCAGTCTCTGGCTGATGCTGTTGTTCATGCTGTTAACTGGTTTGGTATATACCATGTTGTACGATGTGTATGGTGTGGGCTGGTATATATCTCGCCCTTAGATTAACAAAAATCCTTTCCTCGTACTGTCCGTCTCCTCTGGGCACAGTCCTAACTGAGGTCTGGAGGAGGGGCATAGAGGGAGGAGTCAGTGCACACCCATTCTAAAGTCTTAAAGTGCCCATGTCTCCTGCGGAGCCCGTCTATACCCCATGGTCCTTACGGAGTCCCCAGCATCCTCTACGGACTAGGAGAAAAAGATTTAACGGTAGGTTCAAAATCTTATTTTAAATTGTGCCAGCAGGTGAGATGAAAACCTTTCCTTAAAGTCTCTTCCAACATAAAGGATAGGGTACATATGTATGAGATCCACGTGTAAAAAAGTTCTCCACAGTTTTTTCTTTACGGAGAGATGCCTCCATCCAGTCCATCATGGACAAAATGGGATACCCTAGGAAATAATAATGACAGTGGTGGGGGGTTCTGGTACTATCCATTGTGATAAGATTGGTTAGGTGGCAGCGGACAATTTGGCAAGGAGGAGACAATTTCCTTTAGTTAAAATTACAGTGTTAGTACAGGGATACAAGTTCTAAAATGCTCATTCTTTGGAAATGTGAAAACTAATTACCAAGATATTTGTGATATAACTCTGAAGAATGTTTGTTTTAATGGGCAGTCCCAGAGGCAATGCATTATATCTCTGTCTGGTGCGTTACACTTATACAATTAGAGGTAGTGGCAGCACCAGTGGTAAACTGCAACTTCAGGGTGAAATACGCTCTATGCAAATTTTTTAAATGCATGTCCACGTAGGTGATTGACACTGTTCATTCATTTTTACGTTGTTAATATGGTTTTCATGGTAAGAGCAGGAAAGTCAGCCTGCCACATTTTATTAGCCCAGCGGTGCCTTTTTCCAGGTTAAGTGGGAATCTAGAATACCAGTATATCTGAGCTGTAGAGAAGGGACCCTGAGGACTGTGACGGAGCCACCATCCAAGCCACACTCCAGATCACTGTCTGTCAACCCATGCAATGTTGTTTGCACATAGCTCATAGCTTGTAAAAATTGGAATAGGGGAATTTGTAATCCCGGAAATTTTTCTTGAAGTTGGGATCATGTGAGTTTGATGTAAATGATCAATATTAAGAAATTGATATAAATACCTTAAACCTCCCATAAACCATACACAAAAATGTTGAGATGTCTTATGTTGTGTGAATAAAGGATTACCCCACAACGGTTGAAAGATGGATAAATATTTAGACACCTTCAAGCTCAAACGAACAACTCGCCACGTCACGCAGGTTGTGTGTAACAGTATAGTATCCTTAACCTACCTAGGGAGACTGAAAGGGTGAGTATGTAAGAGGAAGAATAGATTTACTTCTGGAGTAAAGGCCTGCTCCACAGAACTTATAGTGTATATATTATAATTTCATGTTTTACAAGTCTGAATACAAGTGTTGCCTAGCAGTACACAGACAGTTAAAGTTCCATAGCAATTCATTGTAAAACTTTAACATATGATTTTCACATGATGGAAACCAGTTCACGTGAGATCACAAGTTTGGATTAGAAACTATGTCATCTATGCATCTCCTGACTAACTCCCTCACCGCAGTGCTCTCATTCATTACAAATTCATAGAAATATTAGGAGATAGGATTGTCACAAAGAAAGATTATTGTTCCAAATCTGCTTGTAGAATACGATACGGGAAATGTAAAAGACTTGGAAAGCATTTGTACTAGGTATCCAGATGATAGAACTACAAAGTCTAGGTAGACACTCAATATGTCAACACCATATGGTCGATATGCATTAGGTCCACAGGTACAAAAGGCCAACAAATGAAAGGTCGCCAGTGCTTAAGGTTGACATGACAATTGTCGATGTGTTTTATCCCCACATGTTTTACCAACATTTGCTTGATTTACTATCGCCCTTTTGTACCTGTCAACCTTATGCATGTCGACCATGTGTTGTTGACCTGTTGACTGTCTAACTAGACTTTGTAGATATATTATACCACTCCCTTTGTACTGTAGGTGTCAGATATTACAGAAGAATTGTGAGCAGAGCATCTCAGCAGCATCGCACCCCACCATAATGGGCTTACTGCATTACTCCTAAAGGTGCCACGAAGGACAATTTATACAGATGGAGCCACGGGCGCGCCTATCACCGAAAGCGTCCCCGTCTGAGATCATCCGCGCGCCCGGACAGAGATGCTCTGAATTGGAGTGTTTCTGTGCACTCTCGGCATGAATAGGCGGACAGATCGCCTAGTCACGCCGGGAGTGCACGTTTGCGATGGAGCATTTTGCTCCCCCACTGCTACCCTCAATTTTGCAACTAATAGCATATGGGGAAGGAAAAGACACAAAAGTACAGTAGAAACTGTTTAAACTGTTACAACCAAATTTCTGCTATTCTTTTTAACAGGCCATGAATAGTCCCGCAAACTACAGCAAAATATATTTTAGTTCAGGATATGGTCATAATTTGGTAGTATTCACAGTGCCTTATTCAGGTTTGTTAGCAGACCAAAGAAGCATAGGTGGTCATTCCGAGTTGTTCGCTCGCTAGCCGTTTTTAGCAGCCGTGCAAACTCTATGCCGCCTTCCACTGGGAGTGTATGTTAGCTTAGCAGAAGTGCGAACGAAAGCAGTGGCAAAGTTTTTTTGTGCAGTTTTAGAGTAGCTCAATACCTACTCAGCGCTTGCGATGACTTCAGACTGTTCAGTTCCTGTTTTGACATCACAAACACGCCCTGCGTTTGCCCAGCCATGCCTGCGTTTTTCCTGGCATGCCTGCGTTTTTTCGAACACTCCCTGAAAACGGTCAGTTGCCACCCAGAAACGCCCACTTCATGTCAATCACTCTGCGGCCAGCAGTGCGACTGAAAAGCTTCGCTAGACCCTGTGTGAAACTACATCGTCGGTTGTAATAGTACTTCTGCGCATGCGTATGCGGCGCAATGCGCACGCGTGAAGTGCCATTTTTTTGCCTCATCGCTGCACAGCGAACGAATGCAGCTAGCGATCAACTCGGAATGACCACCATAGTAATGGGCAAAACCATGTGCACTGCAGGTGGGGCAGATATAACATGTGTAGAGAGGGGTGGTCTTCAGTATGCCGACTGTCGGGATCCTGGCGCACAGTATACCGGCGCCAGAATCCCGACAGCCGACATACCGACACTTTTTCTCCCTTGTGGGGGTCCACGACCCCCCTGGAGGGAGAATAAAATAGCGTGCCACCGTGCCCGCAAGGGGCTCATTTGCACTCGCCACGCTGTCGGTATGCCGGCGGTCGGGCTCCCGGCGCCGGTATGCTGGTCGCCGGGAGCCCAGCCGCCGGCATACCATACTACACCCATAGAGAGAGTAGATTTGGGTGGGGTGTGTTCAAACTGAAATCTAAATTGCAGTGTAAAAATAAAGCAGCCAGTATTTACCCTGCACAGCAACAATATAACGCACCCAAATCTAACTCTCTCTGAACATGGTTTTGAGCATTAGTTTGCTTTTTTGGTTTGCTAACTAACCTTAATAAACCCCATACACTGATAGCTCCAGTAAGGAATTGTCTTCGTGCCACCAAAGACTGTGTGGTGCCATCATTAGTCAGTGGCACGGTATTTGGTGTTGCAGGATACTGTAACAGCATACTGTATATGAAATGCATTTATTTTATATTTCTCTTACGTCCTAGAGGATGCTGGGGTCCACTTCAGTACCATGGGGTATAGACGGTTCCGCAGGAGCCCTGGGCACTTTAAGACTTTTTTAAGCTGTGTGAACTGGCTCCTCCCTCTATGCCCCTCCTCCAGACCTCAGTTTAGAAAATGTGCCCGGGAGACTGGATGCACACTAGTGGAGCTCTACTGAGTTCTGCTAGAAAATAGGCTGTTAGGTTTTTTATTTTACAGGAAAGCTGCTGGCAACAGCTTCCCTGCTTCATGGGACTTAGAGGGGGAAGTAGAACCAACTTCTCAGTTAGTTCAATGGTTTTGGTTCCGCTGACAGGACACCATTATCTCCTGATGGGTACTGAACACAGCTCCAGCCTAGCCAGCGTTCACTCCCACAGCACTGCCGCCACCCCCTATCAGAGCCAGAAGTCAGAAGACAGGTGAGTAAATACTGGAGTCCTGCAGAGAGGGGTCCTCCGGTCATCGTGGCGGCATACAGGTACAGCGCAGCGGCGGCTGTGCGCCATGTTCTCAGCACAGGGTGCAGAGCGCAGGGGGGGGGGGCGCTCTGAGGACATATATTAATCCTCACTCTCACTGGAAAAAAGGCATCTCCCTGAAAGCTGAGGAGATGCCAGCCCCAGCCAGTATAAAAATGTTTAGTGTTGAGGGGGAAGCGCGCCATTGATAAAGGCGGGACTTCACCTCAGAGCGGACAGTACACTCACAGGTGCCATTTCTCTATCGTCCTAAGTGGATGCTGGGGTTCCTGAAAGGACCATGGGGAATAGCGGCTCCGCAGGAGACAGGGCACAAAAGTAAAGCTTTTACAGGTCAGGTGGTGTGTACTGGCTCTTCCCCCTATGACCCTCCTCCAGACTCCAGTTAGATTTTTGTGCCCGGCCGAGAAGGGTGCAATTCTAGGTGGCTCTCATAAAGAGCTGCTTAGAGAGTTTAGCTTAGGTTTTTTATTTTACAGTGATTCCTGCTGGCAACAGGATCACTGCAACGAGGGACAATCACAGGTACAGCCTGGATGGTCACCGGAGCCACGCCGCCGGCCCCCTCACAGATGCTGAAGCAAGAAGAGGTCCAGAATCGGCGGCTGAAGACTCCTGCAGTCTTCTTAAGGTAGCGCACAGCACTGCAGCTGTGCGCCATTTTCCTCTCAGCACACTTCACACGGCAGTCACTGAGGGTGCAGGGCGCTGGGGGGGGGGCGCCCTGGGAGGCAAATGAAAACCTTTAAAAAGGCTAAAAATACCTCACATATAGCCCCAGAGGCTATATGGAGATATTTACCCCTGCCTAAATGTACTAAATAGCGGGAGACGAGCCCGCCGAAAAAGGGGCGGGGCCTATCTCCTCAGCACACGGCGCCATTTTCTGTCACAGCTCCGCTGGTCAGGAAGGCTCCCAGGTCTCTCCCCTGCACTGCACTACAGAAACAGGGTATAACAGAGAGGGGGGGCAAAATAAATGGCAATATATTAATATAAAAGCAGCTATAAGGGAGCACTTAATCATAAGGCTATCCCTGTCATATATAGCGCTTTTTGGTGTGTGCTGGCAGACTCTCCCTCTGTCTCCCCAAAGGGCTAGTGGGTCCTGTCTTCGTATAGAGCATTCCCTGTGTGTCTGCTGTGTGTCGGTACGTGTGTGTCGACATGTATGAGGACGTTATTGGTGTGGAGGCGGAGCAATTGCCAAATATGAGGATGTCACCTCCTAGGGGGTCGACACCAGAATGGATGCCTTTATTTGTGGAATTACGGGATAGCGTCAACTCGCTTAAGTCGTTTGCCGACATGAGGCGGCCGGACACTCAATTAGTGCCTGTCCAGGCGCCTCAAACACCGTCAGGGGCTGTAAAACGCCCCTTGCCTCAGTCGGTCGACACAGACCCAGACACAGGCACTGATTCCGGTGGTGAAGGTGACGAATTAACCGTATTTTCCAGTAGGGCCACACGTTATATGATTTTGGCAATAAAGGAGATGTTACATTTAGCTGATACTACAGGTACCACTAAACAGGGTATTATGTGGGGTGTGAAAAAACTACCAGTAGTTTTTACCGAATCAGAAGAATTAAATGACGTGTGTGATGAAGCGTGGGGTGCCCCGATAAAAAACTGCTAATTTCAAAGAAGTTATTGGCTTTATACCCTTTCCCGCCAGAGGTTAGGGAGCGCTGGGAAACACCTCCTAGGGTGGACAAAGCGCTAACACGCTTATCAAAACAAGTGGCGTTACCCTCTCCTGAGACGGCCGCACTTAAAGATCCATCAGATAGGAGGATGGAAAATATCCAAAAAGGTATATACACACATGCAGGTGTTATACTACGACCAGCTATTGCGACTGCCTGGATGTGCAGTGCTGGGGTAGTTTGGTCAGAGTCCCTGATCGAAAATATTGATACCCTGGACAGGGACAATATTTTACTGTCGTTAGAACAAATAAAGGATGCATTTCTTTATATGCGTGATGCACAGAGAGATATCTGCACACTGGCATCACGGGTAAGTGCTATGTCCATTTCGGCCAGAAGAGCTTTATGGACACGACAGTGGACAGGCGATGCGTAGAGGAGTTATTTGGGGTCGGTCTATCGGATTTGGTGGCCACGGCTACGGCCGGGAAATCCACCTTTCTACCTCAAGTCACTCCCCAACAGAAAAAGGCACCGACCTTTCAACCGCAGCCCTTTCGTTCCTTTAAAAATAAGAGAGCAAAGGGCTATTCATATCTGCCACGAGGCAGAGGACGAGGGAAGAGACAGCAACAGGCAGCTCCTTCCCAGGAACAGAAGCCCTCCCCGGCTTCTACAAAAGCCTCAGCATGACGCTGGGGCTTCGCAAGCGGACTCGGGGGCGGTAGGCGGTCGTCTCAAGAATTACAGCGCGCAGTGGGCTCACTCGCAGGTAAATCCCTGGATCCTGCAGATAATATCTCAGGGGTACAGGTTGAAATTAGAGACAGAGCCACCTCGCCGTTTCCTGAAGTCTGCTTTACCAACGTCCCCCTCAGAAAGGGAGACGGTTTTGGAAGCCATTCACAAGCTGTATTCTCAGCAGGTGATAGTCAAGGTACCTCTTCTACAACAAGGGAAGGGGTATTATTCCACTCTTTTTGTGGTACCGAAGCCGGATGGCTCGGTAAGGCCTATTCTAAATCTGAAGTCCTTGAACCTGTACATAAAGAAGTTCAAGTTCAAGATGGAGTCACTCAGAGCAGTGATAGCGAACCTGGAAGAAGGGGACTTTATGGTATCCTTGGACATCAAGGATGCGTATCTCCACGTTCCAATTACCCCTCACACCAGGGGTACCTCAGGTTCGTTGTACAAAACTGTCACTATCAGTTTCAGACGCTGCCGTTTGGTTTGTCCACGGCATCTCGGGTCTTTACAAAGGTAATGGCCGAGATAATATTTCTTCTTCGAAGAAAAGGCGTATTAATTATCCCATAATTGGACGATCTCCTAATAAGGGCAAGGTCCAGAGAACAGCTAGAGATGGGTTTAGCACTATCTCAAGAGGTGCTAAAGCAGCACGGATGGATTCTGAATATTCCAAAATCCCAATTAATGCCGACAACTCGTCTGCTGTTCCTGGGGATGATTCTGGACACAGTTCAGAAAAAGGTTTTTCTTCCCGAAGAAAAAGCCAAGGAGTTATCTGACCTGGTCAGGAACCTCCTAAAACCAGGAAAGGTGTATGTACATCAATGCACAAGAGTCCTGGGAAAAAATGGTAGCTTCTTACGAAGCAATCCCTTTCGGCAGATTCCATGCAAAGGGATCTGTTGGACAAATGGTCAGGGTCGCATCTTCAGATGCACCTGCGGATAACCCTGTCGCCGAGGACAAGGGTATCCCTTCTGTGGTGGTTGCAGGAGGCTCATCTATTGGAGGGCCGCAGATTCGGCATGCAGGATTGGATCCTGGTGACCACGGATGCCAGCCTGAGAGGCTGGGGAGCAGTCACACAGGGAAGAAATTTCCAGGGAGTGTGGTCGAGCCTGAAAAAGTCTCTTCACATAAGCATTCTGGAACTAAGAGCAATCTACAATGCTCTAAGCCAGGCGAAACCTCTGCTTCAAGGAAGACCGGTGTTGATCCAGTCGGACAACATCACGGCAGTCGCCCATGTAAACAGACAGGGCGGCACAAGAAGCAGGAGGGCAATGGCAGAAGCTGCCAGGATCCTTCGCTGGGCGGAGAATCACGTGATAGCACTGTCAGCAGTATTCATCCCGGGCGTGGACAACTGGGAAGCAGACTTCCTCAGCAGACACAACCTTCACCCGGGAGAGTGGGGACTTCATCCAGAAGTTTTCCACATGCTATTAAACCGTTGGGTAAAACCAATGGTGGACATGATGGCGTCTCGCCTCAACAAAACACTGGACAGGTATTGCGCCAGGTCAAGAGATCCGCAGGCAATAGCTGTGGACGCGCTGGTAACACATTGGGTGTACCAGTCGGTATAGGTGTTTCCTCCTCTGCCTCTCATACCAAAGGTATTGAGGATTATACGGCAAAGAGGAGTAAGACTAGTGGCTCCGGATTGGCCAAGAAGGACTTGGTACCCGGAACTTCAAGAGATGGTCACGGACGATCCGTGGCCTCTACTTCTGAGAAGGGACCTGCTTCAGCAGGGTCCTTGTCTTTTTCAAGACTTACCGCGGCTGCGTTTGACGGCATGGCGTTTGAATGCCAGATCCTAAAAGGAAAAGGCATTCCAGAAGAAGTCATTCCTACCTTGATAAAGGCAAGAAAGGAAGTCACCGCGAAGCATTATCGCCGTATTTGGCGAAAATATGTTGCGTGGTGCGAGCAGCGGAGTGCTCCGATGGAGGAATTTCAACTGGGTCGCTTTCCTACATTTCCTGAAATCAGGATTGTCTATGGGTCTCAAATTGGGATCTATTAAGGTTCAAATTTCGGCCCTATCAATATTCTTCCAAAAAGAATTGGCCTCAGTCCCTGAGGTCCAGATTTTTATCAAAGGAGTACTGCATATACAGCCTCCTGTGGTGCCTAAGGTGGCACCGTGGGATCTAAATGTAGTTTTAGATTTCCTCAAATCCAATTGGTTTGAACCACTAAAGAATGTGGATTTGAAATATCTCACATGGAAAGTGACTATGTTACTGGCCCTGGCTTCGGCCGGGAGAGTATCTGAACTGGCGGCTTTGTCTTATAAAAGCCCTTATTTAATTTTCCATTCGACATAGGGCAGAGCTGCGGACGCGTCCGCATTTTCTCCCTAAGGTGGTATCAGCGTTTCACCTGAACCAGCCTATTGTAGTGCCTGCGGCTACAGACGACTTGAAGGACTCCAAGTTGTTGGACGTTGTCAGAGCCTTAAAAATATACATTTAAAGGACGGCTGGAGTCAGAAAATCTGACTCGCTGTTTATACTGTATGCACCCAACAAGTTGGGTGCACCTGCTTCTAAGCAGTCGATTGCTCGTTGGATTTGTAACAAAATTCAACTTGTACATTCTGTGGCAGGCCTGCCACAGCCTAAATCTGTTAAGGCCCATTCCGCAAGGAAGGTGGGCTCATCTTGGGCGGCTGCCCGAGGGGTCTCGGCATTACAACTCTGCCGAGCAGCTACGTGGTCAGGGGAGAACACGTTTGTAAATTTTTACAAATTTGATACCCTGGCAAAGGAGGACCTGGAGTTCTCTCATTCGGTGCTGCAGAGTCATCCGCACTCTCCCGCCCGTTTGGGAGCTTTGGTATAATCCCCATGGTCCTTTCAGGAACCCCAGCATCCACTTAGGACGATAGAGAAAATAAGAATTTACTTACCGATAATTCTATTTCTCGGAGTCCGTAGTGGATGCTGGGCGCCCATCCCAAGTGCGGATTATCTGCAATACTTGTACATAGTTATTGTTAACTAATTCGGGTTATTGTTTAGGAAGCCATCTTTCAGAGGCTCCTCTGTTATCATACTGTTAACTGGGTTTAGATCACAAGTTGTACGGTGTGATTGGTGTGGCTGGTATGAGTCTTACCCGGGATTCAAAATCCTCCCTTATTGTGTACGCTCGTCCGGGCACAGTACCTAACTGGAGTCTGGAGGAGGGTCATAGGGGGAGGAGCCAGTACACACCACCTGACCTGTAAAAGCTTTACTTTTGTGCCCTGTCTCCTGCGGAGCCGCTATTCCCCATGGTCCTTTCAGGAACCCCAGCATCCACTACGGACTCCGAGAAATAGAATTATCGGTAAGTAAATTCTTATTTTTCTCTCCACAGAAGCGCCGGTGAACTGCTCCTCGACGCTGTCTCCTCAGAACCGCTGTCACAAGTACCAGGGTGTTATAGAGGATACAGGCGGGGGACATTTTTATTATTCATTAGCGCTGCTACTGTAATTTTCTCTATCGTCCTAAGTGGATGCTGGGGTTCCTGAAAGGACCATGGGGAATAGCGGCTCCGCAGGAGACAGGGCACAAAAGTAAAGCTTTTACAGGTCAGGTGGTGTGTACTGGCTCCTCCCCCTATGACCCTCCTCCAGACTCCAGTTAGATTTTTGTGCCCGGCCGAGAAGGGTGCAATTCTAGGTGGCTCTCATAAAGAGCTGCTTAGAGAGTTTAGCTTAGGTTTTTTATTTTATTTTACAGTGATTCCTGCTGGCAACAGGATCACTGCAACGAGGGACAGAGGGGAGAAGAAGTGAACTCACCTGCGTGCAGGATGGATTGGCTTCTTGGCTACTGGACATGAAGCTCCAGAGGGACGATCACAGGTACAGCCTGGATGGTCACCGGAGCCACGCCGCCGGCCCCCTCACAGATGCTGAAGCAAGAAGAGGTCCAGAATCGGCGGCTGAAGACTCCTGCAGTCTTCTTAAGGTAGCGCACAGCACTGCAGCTGTGCGCCATTTTCCTCTCAGCACACTTCACACGGCAGTCACTGAGGGTGCAGGGCGCTGGGGGGGGGCGCCCTGGGAGGCAAATGAAAACCTTTAAAAAGGCTAAAAATACCTCACATATAGCCCCAGAGGCTATATGGAGATATTTACCCCTGCCTAAATGTACTAAATAGCGGGAGACGAGCCCGCCGAAAAAGGGGCGGGGCCTATCTCCTCAGCACACGGCGCCATTTTCTGTCACAGCTCCGCTGGTCAGGAAGGCTCCCAGGTCTCTCCCCTGCACTGCACTACAGAAACAGGGTATAACAGAGAGGGGGGGCAGAATAAATGGCAATATATTAATATAAAAGCAGCTATAAGGGAGCACTTAATCATAAGGCTATCCCTGTCATATATAGCGCTTTTTGGTGTGTGCTGGCAGACTCTCCCTCTGTCTCCCCAAAGGGCTAGTGGGTCCTGTCTTCGTATAGAGCATTCCCTGTGTGTCTGCTGTGTGTCGGTACGTGTGTGTCGACATGTATGAGGACGTTATTGGTGTGGAGGCGGAGCAATTGCCAAATATGAGGATGTCACCTCCTAGGGGGTCGACACCAGAATGGATGCCTTTATTTGTGGAATTACGGGATAGCGTCAACTCGCTTAAGCAGTCGTTTGCCGACATGAGGCGGCCGGACACTCAATTAGTGTCTGTCCAGGCGCCTCAGACACCGTCAGGGGCTGTAAAACGTCCCTTGCCTCAGTCGGTCGACACAGACCCAGACACAGGCACTGATTCCGGTGGTGAAGGTGACGAATCAACCGTATTTTCCAGTAGGGCCACACGTTATATGATTTTGGCAATAAAGGAGATGTTACATTTAGCTGATACTACAGGTACCACTAAACAGGGTATTATGTGGGGTGTGAAAAAACTACCAGTAGTTTTTACCGAATCAGAAGAATTAAATGACGTGTGTGATGAAGCGTGGGGTGCCCCGATAAAAAACTGCTAATTTCAAAGAAGTTATTGGCTTTATACCCTTTCCCGCCAGAGGTTAGGGAGCGCTGGGAAACACCTCCTAGGGTGGACAAAGCGCTAACACGCTTATCAAAACAAGTGGCGTTACCCTCTCCTGAGACGGACGCACTTAAAGATCCATCAGATAGGAGGATGGAAAATATCCAAAAAGGTATATACACACATGCAGGTGTTATACTACGACCAGCTATTGCGACTGCCTGGATGTGCAGTGCTGGGGTAGTTTGGTCAGAGTCCCTGATCGAAAATATTGATACCCTGGACAGGGACAATATTTTACTGTCGTTAGAACAAATAAAGGATGCATTTCTTTATATGCGTGATGCACAGAGAGATATCTGCACACTGGCATCACGGGTAAGTGCTATGTCCATTTCGGCCAGAAGAGCTTTATGGACACGACAGTGGACAGGCGATGCGTAGGGGAGTTATTTGAGGTCGGTCTATCGGATTTGGTGGCCACGGCTACGGCCGGGAAATCCACCTTTCTACCTCAAGTCACTCCCCAACAGAAAAAGGCACCGACCTTTCAACCGCAGCCCTTTCGTTCCTTTAAAAATAAGAGAGCAAAGGGCTATTCATATCTGCCACGAGGCAGAGGACGAGGGAAGAGACAGCAACAGGCAGCTCCTTCCCAGGAACAGAAGCCCTCCCCGGCTTCTACAAAAGCCTCAGCATGACGCTGGGGCTTCGCAAGCGGACTCGGGGGCGGTAGGCGGTCGTCTCAAAAATTACAGCGCGCAGTGGGCTCACTCGCAGGTAAATCCCTGGATCCTGCAGATAATATCTCAGGGGTACAGGTTGAAATTAGAGACAGAGCCACCTCGCCGTTTCCTGAAGTCTGCTTTACCAACGTCCCCCTCAGAAAGGGAGACGGTTTTGGAAGCCATTCACAAGCTGTATTCTCAGCAGGTGATAGTCAAGGTACCTCTTCTACAACAAGGGAAGGGGTATTATTCCACTCTATTTGTGGTACCGAAGCCGGATGGCTCGGTAAGGCCTATTCTAAATCTGAAGTCCTTGAACCTATACATAAAGAAGTTCAAGTTCAAGATGGAGTCACTCAGAGCAGTGATAGCGAACCTGGAAGAAGGGGACTTTATGGTATCCTTGGACATCAAGGATGCGTATCTCCACGTTCCAATTACCCCTCACACCAGGGGTACCTCAGGTTCGTTGTACAAAACTGTCACTATCAGTTTCAGACGCTGCCGTTTGGTTTGTCCACGGCACCTCGGGTCTTTACAAAGGTAATGGCCGAGATAATATTTCTTCTTCGAAGAAAAGGCGTATTAATTATCCCATACTTGGACGATCTCCTAATAAGGGCAAGGTCCAGAGAACAGCTAGAGATGGGTTTAGCACTATCTCAAGAGGTGCTAAAGCAGCACGGATGGATTCTGAATATTCCAAAATCCCAATTAATGCCGACAACTCGTCTGCTGTTCCTGGGGATGATTCTGGACACAGTTCAGAAAAAGGTTTTTCTTCCCGAAGAAAAAGCCAAGGAGTTATCTGACCTGGTCAGGAACCTCCTAAAACCAGGAAAGGTGTCTGTACATCAATGCACAAGAGTCCTGGAAAAAAAATGGTAGCTTCTTACGAAGCAATCCCTTTCGGCAGATTCCATGCAAAGGGATCTGTTGGACAAATGGTCAGGGTCGCATCTTCAGATGCACCTGCGGATAACCCTGTCGCCGAGGACAAGGGTATCCCTTCTGTGGTGGTTGCAGGAGGCTCATCTATTGGAGGGCCGCAGATTCGGCATGCAGGATTGGATCCTGGTGACCACGGATGCCAGCCTGAGAGGCTGGGGAGCAGTCACACAGGGAAGAAATTTCCAGGGAGTGTGGTCGAGCCTGAAAAAGTCTCTTCACATAAGCATTCTGGAACTAAGAGCAATCTACAATGCTCTAAGCCAGGCGGAACCTCTGCTTCAAGGAAGACCGGTGTTGATCCAGTCGGACAACATCACGGCAGTCGCCCATGTAAACAGACAGGGCGGCACAAGAAGCAGGAGGGCAATGGCAGAAGCTGCCAGGATCCTTCGCTGGGCGGAGAATCACGTGATAGCACTGTCAGCAGTATTCATCCCGGGCGTGGACAACTGGGAAGCAGACTTCCTCAGCAGACACGACCTTCACCCGGGAGAGTGGGGACTTCATCCAGAAGTTTTCCACATGCTATTAAACCGTTGGGTAAAACCAATGGTGGACATGATGGCGTCTCGCCTCAACAAAACACTGGACAGGTATTGCGCCAGGTCAAGAGATCCGCAGGCAATAGCTGTGGACGCGCTGGTAACACCTTGGGTGTACCAGTCGGTATATGTGTTTCCTCCTCTGCCTCTCATACCAAAGGTATTGAGGATTATACGGCAAAGAGGAGTAAGACTAGTGGCTCCGGATTGGCCAAGAAGGACTTGGTACCCGGAACTTCAAGAGATGGTCACGGACGATCCGTGGCCTCTACTTCTGAGAAGGGACCTGCTTCAGCAGGGTCCTTGTCTTTTTCAAGACTTACCGCGGCTGCGTTTGACGGCATGGCGTTGAATGCCAGATCCTAAAAGGAAAAGGCATTCCAGAAGAAGTCATTCCTACCTTGATAAAGGCAAGGAAGGAAGTCACCGCGAAGCATTATCGCCGTATTTGGCGAAAATATGTTGCGTGGTGCGAGCAGCGGAGTGCTCCGATGGAGGAATTTCAACTGGGTCGTTTTCCTACATTTCCTGCAATCAGGATTGTCTATGGGTCTCAAATTGGGATCTATTAAGGTTCAAATTTCGGCCCTATCAATATTCTTCCACAAAGAATTGGCCTCAGTCCCTGAGGTCCAGATTTTTATCAAAGGAGTACTGCATATACAGCCTCCTGTGGTGCCTAAGGTGGCACCGTGGGATCTAAATGTAGTTTTAGATTTCCTCAAATCCAATTGGTTTGAACCACTAAAGAATGTGGATTTGAAATATCTCACATGGAAAGTGACTATGTTACTGGCCCTGGCTTCGGCCGGGAGAGTATCTGAACTGGCGGCTTTGTCTTATAAAAGCCCTTATATAATTTTCCATTCGACATAGGGCAGAGCTGCGGACGCGTCCGCATTTTCTCCCTAAGGTGGTATCAGCGTTTCACCTGAACCAGCCTATTGTAGTGCCTGCGGCTACAGACGACTTGAAGGACTCCAAGTTGTTGGACGTTGTCAGAGCCTTAAAAATATACATTTAAAGGACGGCTGGAGTCAGAAAATCTGACTCGCTGTTTATACTGTATGCACCCAACAAGTTGGGTGCACCTGCTTCTAAGCAGTCGATTGCTCGTTGGTTTTGTAACAAAATTCAACTTGTACATTCTGTGGCAGGCCTGCCACAGCCTAAATCTGTTAAGGCCCATTCCGCAAGGAAGGTGGGCTCATCTTGGGCGGCTGCCCGAGGGGTCTCGGCATTACAACTCTGCCGAGCAGCTACGTGGTCAGGGGAGAACACGTTTGTAAATTTTTACAAATTTGATACCCTGGCAAAGGAGGACCTGGAGTTCTCTCATTCGGTGCTGCAGAGTCATCCGCACTCTCCCGCCCGTTTGGGAGCTTTGGTATAATCCCCATGGTCCTTTCAGGAACCCCAGCATCCACTTAGGACGATAGAGAAAATAAGAATTTACTTACCGATAATTCTATTTCTCGGAGTCCGTAGTGGATGCTGGGCGCCCATCCCAAGTGCGGATTATCTGCAATACTTGTACATAGTTATTGTTAACTAATTCGGGTTATTGTTTAGGAAGCCATCTTTCAGAGGCTCCTCTGTTATCATACTGTTAACTGGGTTTAGATCACAAGTTGTACGGTGTGATTGGTGTGGCTGGTATGAGTCTTACCCGGGATTCAAAATCCTCCCTTATTGTGTACGCTCGTCCGGGCACAGTACCTAACTGGAGTCTGGAGGAGGGTCATAGGGGGAGGAGCCAGTACACACCACCTGACCTGTAAAAGCTTTACTTTTGTGCCCTGTCTCCTGCGGAGCCGCTATTCCCCATGGTCCTTTCAGGAACCCCAGCATCCACTACGGACTCCGAGAAATAGAATTATCGGTAAGTAAATTCTTATTTTTGTTATATAATTATATAAATTACGTACAGGGTGCTTTGTGTGGACTGGCAATTCCCTTTGTGTTTTTCTCTGACAGACATTAGGAAGGTCTGTCCCCAATAGGCCCCCGTGTGCCTGTGGGTGTGTGAGTGTGTGTGTACAGTACACATGTGTAACATGTCAGAACACAGGGAGGATTCTACCACGGAGGAACCCATATTTGAAGCACAAGAGGGTAATATGGTGGCCCTTCCCTCTCAGAAGGAGCCGTTATGGGTGAGACAATTGCAAACTGATATGTCACAACTTGCTTAAAAAATTTCAGTCTGAACAACAGACAAAGCATTGGAGACAGTCTGTGGAAGATGCGTTATTAGCGATTCCCTCACTTTCCTCCACTCACAACCCTTCCAGTTCACATAAAAGGTCTCTGTCCCAAATTATGCAGGGGGACACAGTCACAGATTCCGACACGGATCTAGACACTGGAGAGTTGAGAGGGGTTGATCCCAAATTGGCGAAAAGCATTCAATGTATGATAGTCGCTATAAAAGAGGTGTTGGAATTTCCTGATGCAACACCACTACCTGAGGGAAAAAAAGATTTTAAATTAAATAAAAAACAGGTGGTGGCTTTCCCTCCTTCTAAGGATTTGAATGCATTTTTTGAAGAAGCTTGGTCTAACCCTGAAAATAATAATAAATTATTATTAAATTAATTATCTATTCTGAAGAGGATACGTGTTGCATACCCGTTCCCTGAGGACGGCAGACATAAATGGGAATGTCCCCCGATGGTGGACACCTCAGTTTCCAGACTGTCTAAGAAAATCGGCACCAGGGCCAGCTTCCTTAAAAGATCCTGCTGACCGCAAACTGGAATCTACGTTAAAATCCATATATATAGCTAATGGAACGGCACTCAGACCCACCATTGCGTGTGCGTGGGTGGATAATGCTGTGGAAAAATGGTCAGACAACTTACTACTTAATATAGACACAGTTGATAAAGATGACCTGATCCTAACTCTCAGTCATATCAAGGATGCTGCAGGTTATTTAGTAGAAGCTATGAAGGATGTTGGTTTATTAAATTCAAGATCCTACGCTATGGCGATTTCAGCTCGCATGGTTCTATGGATTCGCCAATGGAACGCTGATGCAGAATCAAAGCGAAATATTGAGGCTCTGCCTTACACTGGTGAGGCACTATTTGGTGACAAACTGGACGCCATGATTTCAACGACAACATCAGGCAAGTCTGCTTTTCTGCCTTCTGCAGCAGCTCCGGCTAAGAAAGAGTTTCATACTCATACGGTGCAGTCCTTTCGGCCCAACAAATATAAAAAGGCAAAAGGTACCCCCTTCTTCGCTGGTCGAGGGCGGGGTAAAGGTCGAAAACCTGCCACACAGGCAGGTTTCCAAGGGCAGAAGCCAACCGCTGCTTCTGCTACAACCACTGCATGACGCTGGGACTCCCATTCAGGAGTCCGGTCGGTTGGGGGCCCGTCGACTATTCTTCAGTCAGGTCTGGGTTCACTCAGATCTAGATCCTTGGGTACTACAGATAGTAACCCAAGGGTACAAACTGGAATTTCAAGATCTTCCCCATGCCGATTTTTCAAATCAGCCTTACAAGTTTCTGTTCAGGACAGCACAAAAGTGCTGGACGCAATACAGAAATTATGTCAAAAATGTAATTTCCTTGGTTCCTGTAATGCAAAGAAAAACAGGGTTTTGTTCAAGTCTGTTTGTGGTACCGAAACCGGACGGTTCGGTCAGACCGATTTTAAACTTAAAATCCTTGAATCTTCATCTGAAACGGTTCAAATTCAAAATGGAGTCACTGAGGGCAGTAATTTCCAATCAGGAAGGGGGGGAATTTATGGTGTCAGTGGACATCAAAGATGCTTATTTGCATGTTCCCATATACCCTCCACATCAAGCATACCTGAGGTTTGCCATTCAAGACTGTCACTATCAATTTCGGACGTTGCCTTTCGGCGTCTCCACGGCTCCGAGAATATTCACCAAAGTGATGGCGGAGATGATGATTCTCCTTCGCAAGAAAGGAGTCAACATAATTCCTTACCTGGACGATCTCCTCATAAAAGCGAGATCAAAGGAAACGTTAGTGCAGAACATCGCACTGTCCATGACGGTGCTTCAACAGCACGGTTGGATTACCAACCTTCCAAAATCTCAGTTGGAACCAACAATGAGATTATCATTCCTGGGAATGATATTTGACACCGAGGTACAGAAGATATTCTTACCTCTGGAAAAGGCTCTGGAAATTCAGAGGCTGGTCAAACTACTTTTGAAACCAACACGCGTGTCGATCCATCAGTGCATCCGCCTGATGGGCAAGATGGTAGCAGCTTACGAGGCACTACAATATGGTCAATTCTATGCCAGGGTTTTCCAGTGGGACCTGCTGGACAAGTGGTCAGGATCGCATCTTCACATGCATCGAACAATAATCCTGTCGGCAAAGACAAGAGTTTCACTCCTGTGGTGGCTACAAACTTCTCACCTACTGCAGGGACGCAGGTTCGGGATTCATGCCTGGGTCCTGGTAACCACGGATGCAAGTCTCCGAGGTTGGAGAGCAGTCACGCAAGGGGAAAACTTCCAAGGAAGATGGTCAAGCCAAGAAACGCTTCTTCACATAAACATTCTGGAGTTGAGGGCAGTCTACTACTGCCTTCAACAAGCGGTTCATCTTCTTCAAGATCATCCCATCCAGATCCAATCAGACAATGTAACAGCAGTGGCTTACATAAACCATCAAGGAGGAACGAAAAGCAGAGCGGCCATGGCAGAGGTGACCAAAATACTCCTCTGGGCAGAAAAACATGCAACAGCTCTGTCAGCGGTCTTCATTCCGGGAGTGGACAACTGGGAAGCAGACTTCCTCAGCAGACACGATCTCCATCCCGAGGAGTGGGGCCTCCACCCTGAAGTATTTGCGGAAATAACAAGTTATTGGGGCATTCCTCAAGTAGACATGATGGCGTCTCGTCTCAACAAGAAACTTCAGAAGTATTGTTCCAGGTCGAGAGACCCACAAGCAATAGCAGTGGATGCACTGGTGACCCAGTGGGTGTTCCAGTCAGTGTACGTCTTCCCTCCACTTCCACTAATACCCAAAACTCTCAAGATTATAAGAAGAACAAGGGTGCGGGCGATACTCATCGCCCCAGATTGGCCAAGAAGGGCTTGGTATCCAGATCTTCAGGAGTTACGGATAGAAGATCCCCGGTTTCTTCCTCTTCGATAGGACCTTCTTCAGCAGGGGCCGCTGGTTTATCCAGACTTTCCGCAGCTGCGTTTGACGGCATGGCTGTTGAACGCCAGATCCTAGCTCGTAAGGTTATTCCAAATGAAGTCATTCCCACACTTATTCAGGCCAGGAAAGGGGTAACGTCCAAGCATTACCATCGTATTTGGAGAAAATATGTATCTTGGTGTGAAGCCAAGAAGTCTCCTGCGGTGGAGTTTCAATTAGGATGTCTTCTCCTATTTCTACAAGCTGGTGTGGACGCGGTCCAAATTTCGGCTTTGTCCATTTTCTTTCAGAAACAGTTGGCTTCTCTTCCAGAGGTTCAGACGTTTGTAAAAGGTGTTCTGCGCATCCAACCACCATTTGTGCCCCCCGCGGTGCCATGGGACCTTAATGTGGTGTTGCAGTTCCTTAGGTCGGACTGGTTTGAACCTCTGCAGGAGGTGGAATTAAAGTTTCTCACTTGGAAAGTGGTCATGCTACTGGCCTTGGCATCAGGCAGACGAGTGGCTGAATTAGGGGCTTTGTCTCACAAGAGCCCTTACTTAATTTTTCATGAAGAGAGAGCTGAACTAAGAACACGTCAGCAATTTCTTCCCAAGGTTGTGTCTTCTTTTCTTCTCAGCCGTTTCCAAGTCCTTAGATGTCGTCAGGGCTTTGAGGACCTATGTTACTAGAACAGCTCGGATTAGGAAAACAGAGGCTCTGTTTATCCTTTATGACCCCCACAAAATTGGGTGTCCTGCTTCTAAGCAGACTATTGCACACTGGATTAGAGGTACGATTCAGCATGCTCATTCCACGGCAGGATTGCCAATACCGATTTCTATTAAGGCCCACTCTACACGGAAAGTGGGTTCTTCCTGGGCGGCTGCCCGGGGTGTCTCGGCCTTGCAAATTTGCTGAGCAGCTACTTGGTCGGGTGCAAACATGTTTGCTAAGTTTTACAGGTTTGACACCTTGGCTGCTGACGACCTTCTCTTTGGTCAGTCAGTGCTGCAGGAACATTAGCACTTTCCCACCCGTACTGGGAGCTTTGGTATATCCTAATGGTACTAAAGTGGACCCCAGCATCCTCTAGGAGAAAATAGGATTTTAATATACCTACCGGTAAATTCTTTTCTCGTAGTCCGTAGAGGATGCTGGGCGCCCGCCCAGTGCTCTTTCTTCCTGCATTGTATATTTTCTTCTTACACAGGTTTGCGTGTGTTACGTTATTTTACAGCAGTTACTGTTGTGTTAATTACGCTTCGTGACATGTTGTCAGTTGTATGCCGTGTTGTGAGGCATGTTAGAGCGGTGTGATCTGGTATGAATCTCACCAATAGTTTAATGTTAAATCTTCTGTCGAAGTTGGCCGTCTCCTCCGGCACAGTTCCTATACTGAGGTCTGGAGGAGGGGCATAGAGGGAGGAGCCTGTTCACACAGCTAAAAAAGTCTTAAAGTGCCCAAGGCTCCTGCGGAACCGTCTATACCCCATGGTACTAAAGTGGACCCCAGCATCCTCTACGGACTACGAGAAAAGGATTTACCAGTAGGTATATTAAAATCCTATTTTGTCTTTATAATATCTTAACTGGACCTCTGCCACTATTGCATCCATTCTTTGCAGTCAATCACAGCAATACTTGCTATTCTGAAGCTCTTATCAAGTACAATGCTCAGTTATTAATTATTATTTGCATTGTTATATTATTCTAATGCTATGCAGTACTAATACATTTGTAATCTATTTCTCCGCTGCAGATGAGAACAAAGACATGCATGGTTATGGCAGAAGTTGAAGGTAAGAATATTCATAAAAATATTAGTTTCAAATAAATAGAGACAACAGGATAACTACTGTACCTTAGCAGTAAGGAATACGACTAAAGAGGTCCAGAGTATAACCTGTGAAATAATAATCACATTTATGCTGAATTCATCACATGATCAATTTTTTGGCCTGGATACAAGCAGAAGTATTATGGCTCTCTAGGTACTTTAACACTGTACTATAGGGTCGATTTATTTAAATACCTATTGCTTGCAAAAACTGTTTGTTTTTTTTACGCCGGCAATAGAAGGTATACTTATATTTGCATAGGAGTAGCCTATTAAATGTCACAATGGGTTCGGTATATAAACGGGATGCCGAATGTCAATATACCAAAATCGGCATCCTGAGCGTTAGGATACCGGCAGGGTGGCAAGAGCATCTAAGCCTCTTGCGGGCTCGGTGGCGAGGTACACTCGCCACAGGTTCTATTCTCCCTCTATAGAGGGGAATCACCTACCTTGCCGGTATACTGGTGGTGATATGGTGCCCCCGTCGGGATACCGGCGTCTGTATTGTGACCGCCGGGATCCCGCCTGTCGGTATGCTAACCGCATCCCGCCACAATACCTCTTCTGTTATGGTCATACTGAGATAAAAATCATTAACACTATAAAAAAATATTTTTAATGTGCTTAAGCCTACATAACTATTTCTCTATTTACAAAATAATTTATTATTTCACACACAAAAAAAAGTCGCCCTGACCATGAGGTTAACTTGTGGGAGTTTGGCAGGACAGATTCCAGAAAGGCCCAACAGACTGACACATCCTTGGCTATATGACACATCCTTGGTTCTTATAACTTCCAATATCATCGCTATGCTGATGATACTCAGATCTACCTTTGCTCCCCAGACCTCTTTCCTGCTCTCCTGCTATTTCTTTTTGCATGTCCCAGAGCTTTCTTTTACTTAACATGTCTAAGACTGAGCTGATCATCTACCCACCCATCCGCACAACCTCACCTCCCTTCATTTCTGTTGATGGCACAACAATCTCCTTTTACTCACCAAGTGCGCTGTCTTGGAGTAATCCTTGACACCTACCTCTCCTTCAAACCACACATTCAGCACCTCTCACAATCCTGCCGTTTTCATCACAAAAATATTTCCAGGATCTGAACCTTTCTCACCTATGATGCTTCTAAGACCCCTATCCACTCACTGGTCACTTCCAGACTAGACTACTGTAATCTCCTCCTGTCTGTCATACCTGACAAATGCCTCTCTCCACTCCAATCTATCCTCAATGCTGCAACCTGGCTCATCTCCCTCACCGAACACACTACGTCCACCTCCCCTCTCCTACAAGCCCTTCACTGACTGCTCTTCCCATTCAGCATCCAATTCAAGCTTCTCACACTTGCCTACAAAGCCCTCACCCACTCCTCTCCCATTTACATCTCTGACCTTATCTCCCTTTACACTCCCACCCGTCCTCTTCACTCTACTAATGGACGTTGCCTCTCCTGCTTACTGATTACTTCCTCCAACTCCTAACTCAAATATTTTTCACGTGCTGCACCCTTTCTCTGGAATTCTCTACCTCTCCCCCTCGGACTCTCCACCTCTCTACAAAACTTCAAATGGGCTCTCAAGACCCACTTCTTCACCAAACCCAGCCAAATCTCACCCTAACCCTCTGTTCCACGCTCTGTCTACCCCATCTGTGTCACCCATGTCTGTCTGCCCCTCCCCTTCAGAATGTAAGCTCTCACAAGTAGGGCCCTCTTCCCTCATGTGCTTATCCTTTTCTTACTTTAATAAATTTCAACTGCACCAATTTTCTGCCACCCTGATACTTATTTCAGTGTCATTTGCTGATGTAGCTATATTTACGTATTTACCCTGTACTTGTCCTATATTGTCTTCAACTGTAAGTCACTGTTTTCCTGTTTTGATTACTTGTTTATGTACTCTGTAATTGGGCGCTGCGGATCCCTTGTGGCGCCATATAAATAAAAGATAATAGTAATAATTTGAATATTGCATGAATCAGGGAACACATTACTCTAAAGGCTTTTAAGCCAATGACATGACACATTATGCAGTAACTTCAATTCAAATCCCAGCACACATTAAGGTTCATCAGTCAATGTAAACGGTACAGGTTACAGTTCAAATGACATTACCTGCAGTTCTCCGACAAAACCAGAACTAATATGATACTTAAAGGGTTTATTTCTTATTCTGTGATCCACTAAAGCTCTGGAGAAAAGGGCTCTTTTCTGTGGAGAATGGCTATCGCAGGATTTTCAATACATTTATTAAAGGGTTATCACCTGAGAAATCAGGCTTTAGCCTCTTTACCTGCTCTTATGTCATGCCACCATATAGAGCACTATCTCAGCACGGTGTCAGTCAATGGGGATCAGAGACACAGGATGTGTCCTAGTTGTTGCTGCAGTCACGGCAGATAGCCCCTCTTAGCGTGCCAGGTCCCATGAAACTCTGCTTGCACTGTTCATCTTTTTGCCACCACTGAAAAAGAGAATCTTTAGTCCAGTTGTGACATACTGTAAGTTATCAGTACCAGACAATGATCCAAATGAGCAAACAAGACAATGATCCAATGATTGACAACTGAATAGACAAACTATGGCTTAGACAAACTATTTTGCTGAAGAAGTAGTTCACTTTCTTATAACAAAGAAGACTAGGGCCTAATTCATATCTGATCGCTGCTGTGCGTTTTCACACAGCAGGCGATCAGATCCGGACTGTGCATGCATATGCACCGCAATGCGCATGCACGTCGGACGGCTACAACGGGCATCGGCAAACAGCAACGGGGTGGTGCAAAGGATCCATTCACACAGGTGTTCGCAAGGTGATTGACAGGAAGAGGCCGTTCGTGTGTGGAAACTGACCGTTTTCAGGGAGTGTCCGGAAAAACGCAGAAGGGCTCAAGCGTTTTGAGGGAGGCTGTCTGATGCCAGCTCTGGCACCGATCAGCAGGATTCAATCGCACTGGAAGAGTAAGTCCTGGGCTGCACAGAGACTGCACAAAATCAGTTTGTGCAGCACTGCTACACGTGCGATTGCACACTTGCACAGCGATCTCACCCTCCCCCTATAGGCGGTGACTATCTGATCGCAGGGCAGCAAAAAAATGCAGCCCAGCGATCAGATCTGAATTTGTGCATATGTGCAATTGTTTGGTAATAAGCAACTCAACGGTTCACTGTGCAAAGTAGCATCATGATTTTTCTCTTACGTCCTAGAAGATGCTGGGGACTTCAAAAGGACCATGGGGTATAGACAGGATCCGCAGGAGACATGGGCACACTATAAGACTTTGAATGGGTGTGAACTGGCTCCTCCCTCTATGCCCCTCCTCCAGACCTCAGTTAGATTCTGTGCCCAGAGAGACTGGACACACACTAGAGGAGCTCTCCTGAGTTTCTCTGAAAAGACTTATGTTAGGTTTATTATTTTCAGGGAGCACTGCTGGCTGCAGGCTCCCTGCTTTGTGGGAGTGAGGGGAGAGAAGCAGACCTACTTCTTCTGAGTTCAAAGTAGAGATGAGCGGGTTCGGTTTCTCTGAATCCGAACCCGCCAGAACTTCATGTTTTTTTTCACGGGTCCGAGCGACTCGGATCTTCCCGCCTTGCTCGGTTAACCCGAGCGCGCCCGAACGTCATCATGACGCTGTCGGATTCTCGCGAGGCTCGGATTCTATCGCGAGACTCGGATTCTATATAAGGAGCCGCGCGTCGCCGCCATTTTCACACGTGCATTGAGATTGATAGGGAGAGGACGTGGCTGGCGTCCTCTCCATTTAGATTATAAGAGACTGAGAGAGATTTACTGGAGCTGACTAGGAGGAGTACTGTTACTGTAGAAGTGTAGAGACTGAGTGGAGAGAGTTTACTAGTGAGGACAGTGCAGTTTACTTTATAATCCGTTCTCTGCCTGAAAAAAGCGATACACAGCACACAGTGACTCAGTCACATACCATATCTGTGTGCACTGCTCAGGCTCAGGCCAGTGTGCTGCATCATCTATTATCTATATATAATATTATATATATCTGTCTGACTGCTCAGCTCACACAGCTTATAATTGTGGGGGAGACTGGGGAGCACTACTGCAGTGCCAGTTATAGGTTATAGCAGGAGCCAGGAGTACATAATATATTATATAGTGAGTGACCACCAGACACACAGTGCAGTTTATTTAATATATCCGTTCTCTGCCTGAAAAAAGCGATACACACAGTGACTCAGTCAGTCACATACCATATCTGTGTGCACTGCTCAGGCTCAGGCCAGTGTGCTGCATCATCTATATATATTATATATCTGTCTGACTGCTCAGCTCACACAGCTTATAATTGTGGGGGAGACTGGGGAGCACTACTGCAGTGCCAGTTATAGGTTATAGCAGGAGCCAGGAGTACATAATATTATATTAAAATTAAACAGTGCACACTTTTGCTGCAGGAGTGCCACTGCCAGTGTGACTAGTGACCAGTGACCTGACCACCAGTATATATAATATTAGTAGTATACTATCTCTTTATCAACCAGTCTATATTAGCAGCAGACACAGTACAGTGCGGTAGTTCACGGCTGTGGCTACCTCTGTGTCGGCACTCGGCAGCCCGTCCATAATTGTATATACCACCTAACCGTGTTTTTTTTGTCTTTCTTTATACATACATACTAGTTACGAGTATACTATCTCTTTATCAACCAGTCTATATTAGCAGCAGACACAGTACAGTGCGGTAGTTCACGGCTCTGTGTCGGCACTCGGCAGCCCGTCCATAATTGTATATACCACCTAACCGTGGTTTTTTTTTCTTTCTTTATACATACATACTAGTTACGAGTATACTATCTCTTTATCAACCAGTCTATATATTAGCAGCAGACACAGTACAGTGCGGTAGTTCACGGCTGTGGCTACCTCTGTGTCGGCACTCGGCAGCCCGTCCATAATTGTATATACCACCTAACCGTGGTTTTTTTTTCTTTCTTTATACATACATACTAGTTACGAGTATACTATCTCTTTATCAACCAGTCTATATTAGCAGCAGACACAGTACAGTGCGGTAGTTCACGGCTGTGGCTACCTCTGTGTCGGCACTCGGCAGCCCGTCCTTAATTGTATATACCACCTAACCGTGGTTTTTTTTTCTTTCTTTATACATACATACTAGTTACGAGTATACTATCTCTTTATCAACCAGTCTATATATTAGCAGCAGACACAGTACAGTGCGGTAGTTCACGGCTGTGGCTACCTCTGTGTCGGCACTCGGCAGCCCGTCCATAATTGTATATACCACCTAACCGTGGTTTTTTTTTTCTTTCTTTATACATACATACTAGTTACGAGTATACTATCTCTTTATCAACCAGTCTATATTAGCAGCAGACACAGTACAGTGCGGTAGTTCACGGCTGTGGCTACCTCTGTGTCGGCACTTGGCAGCCCGTCCATAATTGTATATACCACCTAACCGTGGTTTTTTTTTCTTTCTTTATACATACATACTAGTTACGAGTATACTATCTCTTTATCAACCAGTCTATATATTAGCAGCAGACACAGTACAGTGCGGTAGTTCACGGCTGTGGCTACCTCTGTGTCGGCACTCGGCAGCCCGTCCATAATTGTATATACCACCTAACCGTGGTTTTTTTTTCTTTCTTTATACATACATACTAGTTACGAGTATACTATCTCTTTATCAACCAGTCTATATATTAGCAGCAGACACAGTACAGTGCGGTAGTTCACGGCTGTGGCTACCTCTGTGTCGGCACTCGGCAGCCCGTCCATAATTGTATACTAGTATCCAATCCATCCATCTCCATTGTTTACCTGAGGTGCCTTTTAGTTGTGCCTATTAAAATATGGAGAACAAAAATGTTGAGGTTCCAAAATTAGGGAAAGATCAAGATCCACTTCCACCTCGTGCTGAAGCTGCTGCCACTAGTCATGGCCGAGACGATGAAATGCCAGCAACGTCGTCTGCCAAGGCCGATGCCCAATGTCATAGTACAGAGCATGTCAAATCCAAAACACCAAATATCAGTAAAAAAAGGACTCCAAAACCTAAAATAAAATTGTCGGAGGAGAAGCGTAAACTTGCCAATATGCCATTTACCACACGGAGTGGCAAGGAACGGCTGAGGCCCTGGCCTATGTTCATGGCTAGTGGTTCAGCTTCACATGAGGATGGAAGCACTCAGCCTCTTGCTAGAAAAATGAAAAGACTCAAGCTGGCAAAAGCAGCACAGCAAAGAACTGTGCATTCTTCGAAATCCCAAATCCACAAGGAGAGTCCAATTGTGTCGGTTGCGATGCCTGACCTTCCCAACACTGGACGTGAAGAGCATGCGCCTTCCACCATTTGCACGCCCCCTGCAAGTGCTGGAAGGAGCACCCGCAGTCCAGTTCCCGATAGTCAGATTGAAGATGTCAGTGTTGAAGTACACCAGGATGAGGAGGATATGGGTGTTGCTGGCGCTGGGGAGGAAATTGACCAGGAGGATTCTGATGGTGAGGTGGTTTGTTTAAGTCAGGCACCCGGGGAGACACCTGTTGTCCGTGGGAGGAATATGGCCGTTGACATGCCAGGTGAAAATACCCAAAAAATCAGCTCTTCGGTGTGGAGGTATTTCACCAGAAATGCGGACAACAGGTGTCAAGCCGTGTGTTCCCTTTGTCAAGCTGTAATAAGTAGGGGTAAGGACGTTAACCACCTCGGAACATCCTCCCTTATACGTCACCTGCAGCGCATTCATAATAAGTCAGTGACAAGTTCAAAAACTTTGGGTGACAGCGGAAGCAGTCCACTGACCAGTAAATCCCTTCCTCTTGTAACCAAGCTCACGCAAACCACCCCACCAACTCCCTCAGTGTCAATTTCCTCCTTCCCCAGGAATGCCAATAGTCCTGCAGGCCATGTCACTGGCAATTCTGACGAGTCCTCTCCTGCCTGGGATTCCTCCGATGCATCCTTGCGTGTAACGCCTACTGCTGCTGGCGCTGCTGTTGTTGCCGCTGGGAGTCGATGGTCATCCCAGAGGGGAAGTCGTAAGCCCACTTGTACTACTTCCAGTAAGCAATTGACTGTTCAACAGTCCTTTGCGAGGAAGATGAAATATCACAGCAGTCATCCTACTGCAAAGCGGATAACTGAGTCCTTGACAACTATGTTGGTGTTAGACGTGCGTCCGGTATCCGCCGTTAGTTCACAGGGAACTAGACAATTTATTGAGGCAGTGTGCCCCCGTTACCAAATACCATCTAGGTTCCACTTCTCTAGGCAGGCGATACCGAGAATGTACACGGACGTCAGAAAAAGACTCACCAGTGTCCTAAAAAATGCAGTTGTACCCAATGTCCACTTAACCACGGACATGTGGACAAGTGGAGCAGGGCAGGGTCAGGACTATATGACTGTGACAGCCCACTGGGTAGATGTATGGACTCCCGCCGCAAGAACAGCAGCGGCGGCACCAGTAGCAGCATCTCGCAAACGCCAACTCTTTCCTAGGCAGGCTACGCTTTGTATCACCGCTTTCCAGAATACGCACACAGCTGAAAACCTCTTACGGCAACTGAGGAAGATCATCGCGGAATGGCTTACCCCAATTGGACTCTCCTGTGGATTTGTGGCATCGGACAACGCCAGCAAGATTGTGTGTGCATTAAATATGGGCAAATTCCAGCACGTCCCATGTTTTGCACATACCTTGAATTTGGTGGTGCAGAATTTTTAAAAAAACGACAGGGGCGTGCAAGAGATGCTGTCGGTGGCCAGAAAAATTGCGGGACACTTTCGGCGTACAGGCACCACGTACAGAAGACTGGAGCATCACCAAAAACTACTGAACCTGCCCTGCCATCATCTGAAGCAAGAAGTGGTAACGAGGTGGAATTCAACCCTCTATATGCTTCAGAGGTTGGAGGAGCAGCAAAAGGCCATTCAAGCCTATACAATTGAGCACGATATAGGAGGTGGAATGCACCTGTCTCAAGTGCAGTGGAGAATGATTTCAACGTTGTGCAAGGTTCTGATGCCCTTTGAACTTGCCACACGTGAAGTCAGTTCAGACACTGCCAGCCTGAGTCAGGTCATTCCCCTCATCAGGCTTTTGCAGAAGAAGCTGGAGGCATTGAAGAAGGAGCTAAAAGGGAGCGATTCCGCTAGGCATGTGGGACTTGTGGATGCAGCCCTTAATTCGCTTAACAAGGATTCACGGGTGGTCAATCTGTTGAAATCAGAGCACTACATTTTGGCCACCGTGCTCGATCCTAGATTTAAAGCCTACCTTGGATCTCTCTTTCCGGCAGACACAGGTCTGCTGGGGTTGAAAGACCTGCTGGTGACAAAATTGTCAAGTCAAGCGGAACGCGACCTGTCAACATCTCCTCCTTCACATTCTCCCGCAACTGGGGGTGCGAGGAAAAGGCTCAGAATTCCGAGCCCACCCGCTGGCGGTGATGCAGGGCAGTCTGGAGCGACTGCTGATGCTGACATCTGGTCCGGACTGAAGGACCTGACAACGATTACGGACATGTCGTCTACTGTCACTGCATATGATTCTCTCAACATTGATAGAATGGTGGAGGATTATATGAGTGACCGCATCCAAGTAGGCACGTCACACAGTCCGTACTTATACTGGCAGGAAAAAGAGGCAATTTGGAGGCCCTTGCACAAACTGGCTTTATTCTACCTAAGTTGCCCTCCCACAAGTGTGTACTCCGAAAGAGTGTTTAGTGCCGCCGCTCACCTTGTCAGCAATCGGCGTACGAGGTTACATCCAGAAAATGTGGAGAAGATGATGTTCATTAAAATGAATTATAATCAATTCCTCCGCGGAGACATTGACCAGCAGCAATTGCCTCCACAAAGTACACAGGGAGCTGAGATGGTGGATTCCAGTGGGGACGAATTGATAATCTGTGAGGAGGGGGATGTACACGGTGATATATCGGAGGGTGAAGATGAGGTGGACATCTTGCCTCTGTAGAGCCAGTTTGTGCAAGGAGAGATTAATTGCTTCTTTTTTGGGGGGGGGTCCAAACCAACCCGTCATATCAGTCACAGTCGTGTGGCAGACCCTGTCACTGAAATGATGGGTTGGTTAAAGTGTGCATGTCCTGTTTTGTTTATACAACATAAGGGTGGGTGGGAGGGCCCAAGGACAATTCCATCTTGCACCTCTTTTTTCTTTTCTTTTTCTTTGCATCATGTGCTGATTGGGGAGGGTTTTTTGGAAGGGACATCCTGCGTGACACTGCAGTGCCACTCCTAGATGGGCCCGGTGTTTGTGTCGGCCACTAGGGTCGCTAATCTTACTCACACAGCTACCTCATTGCGCCTCTTTTTTTCTTTGCGTCATGTGCTGTTTGGGGAGGGTTTTTTGGAAGGGACATCCTGCGTGACACTGCAGTGCCACTCCTAGATGGGCCCGGTGTTTGTGTCGGCCACTAGGGTCGCTAATCTTACTCACACAGCTACCTCATTGCGCCTCTTTTTTTCTTTGCGTCATGTGCTGTTTGGGGAGGGTTTTTTGGAAGGGCCATCCTGCGTGACACTGCAGTGCCACTCCTAGATGGGCCCGGTGTTTGTGTCGGCCACTAGGGTCGCTAATCTTACTCACACAGCTACCTCATTGCGCCTCTTTTTTCTCTATCGTCCTAAGTGGATGCTGGGGTTCCTGAAAGGACCATGGGGAATAGCGGCTCCGCAGGAGACAGGGCACAAAAAGTAAAGCTTTTACAGGTCAGGTGGTGTGCACTGGCTCCTCCCCCTATGACCCTCCTCCAGACTCCAGTTAGATTTTTGTGCCCGGCCGAGAAGGGTGCAATTCTAGGTGGCTCTCATAAAGAGCTGCTTAGAGAAGTTTAGCTTAGGTTTTTTATTTTACAGTGATTCCTGCTGGCAACAGGATCACTGCAACGAGGGACAGAGGGGAGAAGAAGTGAACTCACCTGCGTGCAGGATGGATTGGCTTCTTGGCTACTGGACATGAAGCTCCAGAGGGACGATCACAGGTACAGCCTGGATGGTCACCGGAGCCTCGCCGCCGGCCCCCTCGCAGATGCTGAAGCAAGAAGAGGTCCAGAATCGGCGGCTGAAGACTCCTGCAGTCTTCTAAAGGTAGCGCACAGCACTGCAGCTGTGCGCCATTTTCCTCTCAGCACACTTCACACGGCAGTCACTGAGGGTGCAGGGCGCTGGGGGGGGGCGCCCTGGGAGGCAAATGTAAACCTATATAAGGCTAAAAATACCTCACATATAGCCCCCAGAGGCTATATGGAGATATTTAACCCCTGCCTAAATACAATAAATAGCGGGAGACGAGCCCGCCGAAAAAGGGGCGGGGCCTATCTCCTCAGCACACAGCGCCATTTTCTCTCACAGAAAGGCTGGAGAGAAGGCTCCCAGGCTCTCCCCTGCACTGCACTACAGAAACAGGGTTTAAACAGAGAGGGGGGGCACTAAATTGGCGACATAAATATATTAAAGATGCTATAAGGGAGAAACACTTATATAAGGTTGTCCCTATGTAATTATAGCGTTTTTTTGGTGTGTGCTGGCAAACTCTCCCTCTGTCTCTCCAAAGGGCTAGTGGGGTCCTGTCCTCTGTCAGAGCATTCCCGGTGTGTGTGCTGTGTGTCGGTACGTGTGTGTCGACATGTATGAGGACGATGTTGGAGGAGGCGGAGCAATTGCCTATGATGGTGATGTCACTCTCTAGGGAGTCGACACCGGTATGGATGGCTTATTTAGGGAATTACGTGAGAATGTCAACACGCTGCAAGGTCGGTTGACGACATGAGACGGCCGACAAACAATTAGTACCGGTCCAGGCGTCTCAGAAACACCGTCAGGGGTTTTTAATAACGCCCATTTACCTCAGTCGGTCGACACAGACACAGACACCGACACTGAATCCAGTGTCGACGGTGAATAAACAAACGTATTCCTTATTAGGGCCACACGTTAAGGGCAATGAAGGAGGTGTTACATATTTCTGATACTACAAGTACCACAAAAAAGGGTATTATGTGGGAGTGAAAAAACTACCTGTAGTTTTTCCTGAATCAGATAAAATAAAATAAAGTGTGTGATGATGCGTGGGTGTACCCCGATAGCAAATATTGGCGTTATACCCTTTCCCGCCAGAAGTTAGGGCGCGTTGGGAATGAATAAGGCGCTCACACGCTTATCAAGTGGCGTTACCGTCGCCAGATACGGCCGCCCTCAAGGAGCCAGCTGATAGGCAGCTGGAAAAATATCCTAAAAAGTATATACACACATAAGGTGGTTATACTGCGACCAGCGATCGCCATCAGCCTGGAGATGCAGTGCTGGGTTGGCTTGGTCGGTTTCCCTGACTGAAAATATTTGATTGATATAGAGCATTTAATAGGATGCATTATATATTTATGTATGCGAGATGCACAGAGGGATATGTGCACTCTGGCATCAAAATAAGTGCGTGATCCATATCTCCCAGAAGATGTCATGGACACGACAGTGGTCAGGTGATACATATCCCATACGACACATGGAAGTATGGCCGTATAAAGGGAAAGAGTTATTTGGGGTCGGTCCAACGGACCTGGGGGTCTCGGCAACAGCTGGAAATCCAACCTTTTTACCCCAAGTTACATCTCAGCAGAAACAGACACCGTCTTTTCAGCCTCAATCCTTCCGTTCCCATGAGGGCAAGCGGGCAAAAGGCCAGTCATATCTGCCCAGACATAGAGGAAAGGGAAGTAGACTGCAGCAGACAGCTCCTTCCCAGGAAAGGAAGCCTTCCACCGCGTCTGCCAAGTCCCCAGCATGACGCTGGGGCCGTGTAAGCGGACTCAGGTTAGGTGGGGGTGTAGTCTCAAGAGTCTCAACGCGCAGTGGGATCACTCGCAAGTTGACCCCTGGATCGTACTAGTATTATCCCAGGGGTACAGATTGGAGAGTCGAGACATCTTTTCCTCGCAGGTTCCTGAAGTCTGCGTTACCAACGGCTCCCTCCAACAGGGAGGCAGTATTGGGAAAAATTCACAAGCTGTATTTCCAGCAGGTGATAATCAAAGTACCCCTCCTACAACAAGGAAAAGGGTATTAGTCTTCCACACTATATGGTGGTACTGAAGCCAGACGGCTTGGTGAGACATAGTCTAAATCTGAAATCTTTGAACACTTACATAAAGGTTCAAATCAAGATGGAGTCACTCAGAGCAGTGATAGCGAACCGGAAAGAAGGGGACTATATGGTGTCCCTGGACATCAAGGATTACCTCCATGTCCAAATTTGCACTTCTCAACAAGGGTACATCGGGTTCGTGATACAGAACTGTCAATATCAGTTTCAAAAGTTGCCGTTGAATTATCCACGGCACCCCGGGCCTTTACCAAGGTAATGGCCGAAAAGATGACTCTCTTCAAAGAAAAGGGCATCTTAATTATCCCTTACTTGGACGATATCCTGAAAGGGGCAAGTTCCAGAGAACAGTTGGAGGTCGGAAAAGAACTATCTAAAGTAGTTCTACGATAGCACGAGTGGATTCTAAATATTCCAAAAATCGCAGCTGTGTTTTCCGATGATACGTCTGCTGTTCCCAGGAATGATTCTGGGCATAGTCCAGAAAAAGGTATTTCTCCTGGAGGGGAAAGCCAGGGAGTTATCCGACCTAGTCAGAAACCTCCTAAAACCAGGCCAAGTATCAGTGCATTAATGCACAGGAGGCCTGGGAAAAATGGTGGCTTCTTACGAAGCGATTCCATTCGGCAGATCTCACGCAAAACATTTTCAGGGAGATTTGCTGGACGAATGGTCCGGATCGCATCTTCAGATGCATCAGCGGATAACCCTGTCTCCAAGGACAAGGGTATCTCTTCTGTGGTGGTTGCAGGAGGCTCATCTACTGGAGGGCCGCAGATTCGGCATACAGGATTGGATCCTGGTGACCACGGACGCCAGCCTGAGAGGCTGGGGAGCAGTCACACAGGGAAGAAACTTCCAGGGAGTGTGGACGAGCCTGGAAAAGTCTCTTCACATAAACATTCTGGAACTAAGAGCAATCTACAATGCTCTAAACCAGGCGGAACCTCTGCTTCAAGGAAGACCGGTGTTGATCCAGTCGGACAACATCACGGCAGTCGCCCATGTAAACAGACAGGGCGGCACAAGAAGCAGGAGTGCAATGGCAGAAGCTGCCAGGATCCTTCGCTGGGCGGAGAATCACGTGATAGCATTGTCAGCAGTATTCATCCCGGACGTGGACAACTGGGAAGCAGACTTCCTCAGCAGACACGATCTTCACCCGGGAGAGTGGGGACTTCATTCAGAAGTTTTCCTCATGATAATAAACCGTTGGGAAAAACCAATGGTGGACATGATGGCGTCTCGCCTCAACAAAAAACTGGACAGGTATTGCGCCAGGTCAAGAGATCCGCAGGCAATAGCTGTGGATGCGCTGGTAACACCTTGGGTGTACCAGTCGGTATATGTGTTTCCTCCTCTGCCTCTCATACCAAAGGTATTGAGGATTATACGGCAAAGAGGAGTAAGAACGATACTAGTGGCTCCGGATTGGCCAAGAAGGACTTGGTACCCGGAACTTCAAGAGATGGTCACGGACGATCCGTGGCCTCTACCTCTGAGAAGGGACCTGCCTCAGCAGGGTCCTTGTCTTTTTCAAGACTTACCGCGGCTGCGTTTGACGGCATGGCGGTTGAACGCCAGATTCTAAAAGAAAAAGGCATTCCTGAAGAAGTCATTCCTACCTTGATTAAGGCAAGGAAAGAAGTCACCGAAAAGCATTATCACCGCATTTGGCGGAAATATGTGGCATGGTGCGAGGGTCGGAATGCTCCGACGGAGGAATTTCAACTGGGTCGTTTCCTACATTTCCTGCAATCAGGATTGTCTATGGGTCTCAAATTGGGATCTATTAAGGTTCAAATTTCGGCCCTGTCTATATTCTTCCAAAAAGAATTGGCCTCAGTTCCTGAGGTCCAGACTTTTGTCAAAGGAGTACTGCATATACAGCCTCCTGTGGTGCCTCCGGTGGCACCGTGGGATCTAAATGTAGTTTTAGATTTCCTCAAATCCCATTGGTTTGAACCACTTAAGAAGGTGGATTTGAAATATCTCACATGGAAAGTGACTATGTTACTGGCCCTGGCTTCGGCCAGGAGAGTATCTGAACTGGCGGCTTTATCTTATAAAAGTCCTTATTTAATTTTCCATTCAGATAGGGCAGAGCTGCGGACGCGTCCGCATTTTCTCCCGAAGGTGGTGTCAGCGTTTCACCTGAACCAGCCTATTGTAGTGCCTGCGGCTACAAACGACTTGGAAGACTCCAAGTTGTTGGACGTTGTCAGAGCTTAAAGATATACATTTCAAGGACGGCTGGAGTCAGAAAATCTGACTCGCTGTTTATACTGTATGCCCCCAACAAGTTGGGTGCACCTGCTTCTAAGCAGTCGATTGCTCGTTGGATTTGTAACACGATTCAACTTGCACATTCTGTGGCAGGCCTACCACAGCCTAATTCTGTTAAGGCCCATTCCACAAGGAAGGTGGGCTCATCCTGGGCGGCTGCCCGAGGGGTCTCGGCATTACAACTCTGCCGAGCAGCTACGTGGTCAGGGGAGAACACGTTTGTAAAATTTTACAAAATTGATACCCTGGCAAAAGAGGACCTGGAGTTCTCTCATTCGGTGCTGCAGAGTCATCCGCACTCTCCCGCCCGTTTGGGAGCTTTGGTATAATCCCCATGGTCCTTTCAGGAACCCCAGCATCCACTTAGGACGATAGAGAAAATAAGAATTTACTTACCGATAATTCTATTTCTCGGAGTCCGTAGTGGATGCTGGGCGCCCATCCCAAGTGCGGATTATCTGCAAGACTTGTACATAGTTATTGTTAACTATTTCGGGTTATTTTGTTTAGGGAGCCATCTTTCAGAGGCTCCTCTGTTATCATACTGTTAACTGGGTTTAGATCACAAGTTGTACGGTGTGATTGGTGTGGCTGGTATGAGTCTTACCCGGGATTCAAAATCCTCCCTTATTGTGTACGCTCGTCCGGGCACAGTACCTAACTGGAGTCTGGAGGAGGGTCATAGGGGGAGGAGCCAGTGCACACCACCTGACCTGTAAAAGCTTTACTTTTTGTGCCCTGTCTCCTGCGGAGCCGCTATTCCCCATGGTCCTTTCAGGAACCCCAGCATCCACTACGGACTCCGAGAAATAGAATTATCGGTAAGTAAATTCTTATTTTTCTTTGCGTCATGTGCTGTTTGGGGAGGGTTTTTTGGAAGGGACATCCTGCGTGACACTGCAGTGCCACTCCTAGATAGGCCCGGTGTTTGTGTTGGCCACTAGGGTCGCTTATCTTACTCACACAGCGACCTCGGTGCAAATTTTAGGACTAAAAATAATATTGTGAGGTGTGAGGTATTCAGAATAGACTGAAAATGAGTGTAAATTATGGTTTTTGAGGTTAATAATACTTTGGGATCAAAATGACCCCCAAATTCTATGATTTAAGCTGTTTTTTAGTGTTTTTTGAAAAAAACACCCGAATCCAAAACACACCCGAATCCGACAAAAAAAATTCGGTGAGGTTTTGCCAAAACGCGTTCGAACCCAAAACACGGCCGCGGAACCGAACCCAAAACCAAAACACAAAACCCGAAAAATTTCAGGCGCTCATCTCTAGTTCAAAGGCTCTGCTTTTTAGGCTACTGGACACCATTAGCTCCAGAGGGTTCGAACACTTGGTGCGCCTAGCTGCTCGTTCCTGGAGCCGCGCCGCTGTCCCCCTCACAGAGCCAGAAGACAGAAGCCGGGTGAGAATAAAGAAGATCAGAAGACTTCAATATGAGGTACCGCACAGCGGTCGCACTGCGCACCATGCTCCCACACACACTTCTGGCGGCACTTGCAGGGCGCAGGGGGGGGGGGAAAGGCGCCCTGGGCAGCATGCTTACTGGAGTGTTATCAATGAATCTGGCCAAAATATATATGTCAAAAGTGCCTAGGCACTTGATATAGCCCCCGCCAGTATAAAGATTTAAAATTTGAGCGGGAATACAGCACGCCAGTGAGGGGGCATGGCTTAGCCCTCACAGCTTACCAGCGCCATTTTCTCTTCACAGGATGCAGAGACGCTGGCCCGGACCTCCACTCTCCTACACAAGTAACAGGGAGCAAAATGGGAGGGGGGGGGGGGGGCACAGTAATTTGGTGCTATTAACCCTTAAAAATAACAGTGCAGACAGGTCTGAGGCAGGGGGTATTTGCTCTCAGTACTGGGATAGGCGCTGGGGTGTGAGCTGGTAAACTCCCTCTGTGGGGTAAATTTACTAAGATTCGTATTTTCCCGTTTGAGGTCAAAGTTCAATCACGAATGAATCGAAAGTGTAAATATGCAACTTTTTGAATTGATTACGACTAATTTACTAAGCTGCCGTATTCTGCATTTTCGGGTTTTCCGATGTCGATGTCATTCGTTTTTTTTGGCAGTGTTTTAAGTGAGTGACTTGTAAAACACTGCCGACTTTAATACAATGAATCTCGGCCGGATCTGAGAGATCCGTGCTGGGCTTCATTGTGCAGCTTGTAAAAAAAAAAAAAAAAAGTTTAAATGTAAAAAAAAAATTGCGTGGGGTCCCCCCTCCTAAGGCAAACCAGCCTCGGGCTCTTTGAGCCGATCCTGGTTGCAGAAATATGGGGAAAAAATGGACAGGGGTTCCCCCATATTTAAGCAACCAGCATCGGGCTCTGCGCCTGGTCCTGGTTCCAAAAATACGGGGAACAAAAAGGGTAGGAGTCCCCCGTATTTTTGAAACCAGCACCGGGCTCCACTAGCTGGACAGATAATGCCACAGCCGGGGGTCACTTTTATACAGTGCCTTGCGGCCGTGGCATCAAATATCCAACTAGTCACCCCTGGCCGGGGTACCCTGGGGGAGTGGGGACCCTTCAATCAAGGGGTCCCCCCCCCCCAGCCACCCAAGGGCCAGGGGTGAAGCCCGAGGCTGTCCCCCCCATCCAATGGGCTGCGGATGGGGGGCTGATAGCCTTTGTGAAAAGTGATTGATATTGTTTTTAGTAGCAGTACTACAAGTCCCAGCAAGCCTCCCCCGCAAGCTGGTACTTGGAGAACCACAAGTACCAGCATGCGACGGAAAAACGGGCCCGCTGGTACCTGTAGTACTACTACTAAAAAAATACCCCAATAAAGACATCACACACACACCTTGAAAGTATAACTTTAATACATCCATCCACACCTCCATATACACATACTTACCTTATGTTCCCACGCAGGTCGGTCCTCTTCTCCAGTAGAATCCATGGTGTACCTGTAGAAAAAATTATACTCACATAATCCAGTGTTTTCGGCTCCTCGGTAAATCCTTTTGTAATCCACGTACTTGAAAAAATAAAAAAACGGATACCCGACCACGAACTGAAAGGGGACCCATGTTTTCACTAGTGATGAGCACCGGAAATTTTTCGGGTTTTGTGTTTTGGTTTTGGGTTCGGTTCCGCGGCCGTGTTTTGGGTTCGAACGCATTTTGGCAAAACCTCACCGATTTTTTTTGGTCGGATTCGGGTGTGTTTTGGATTCGGGTGTTTTTTTCAAAAAACCCTAAAAAACAGCTTAAATCATAGAATTTGGGGGTCATTTTGATCCCAAAGTATTATTAACCTCAATAACCATAATTTCCACTCATTTTCAGTCTATTCTGAACACCTCACACCTCACAATATTATTTTTAGTCCTAAAATTTGCACCAAGGTCGCTGGATGGCTAAGCTCAGCGACCCAAGTGGCCGACACAAACACCTGGCCCATCTAGGAGTGGCACTGCAGTGTCACGCAGGATGGCCCTTCCAAAAAACACTCCCCAAACAGCACATGACGCAAAGAAAAAAAGAGGCGCAATGAGGTAGCTGTGTGAGTAAGCTAAGCGACCCTAGTGGCCAACACAAACACCTGGCCCATCTAGGAGTGGCACTGCAGTGTCACGCAGGATGGCCCTTCCAAAAAACACCCCCCAAACAGCACATGACGCAAAGAAAAATGAAAGAAAAAAGAGGTGCAAGATGGAATTGTCCTTGGGCCCTCCCACCTATGTTGTATAAACAGGACATGCACACTTTAACCAACCCATCATTTCAGTGACAGGGTCTGCCACACGACTGTGACTGAAATGACGGGTTGGTTTGGACCCCCACCAAAAAAGAAGCAATTAATCTCTCCTTGCACAAACTGGCTCTACAGAGGCAAGATGTCCACCTCATCATCATCCTCCGATATATCACCTTGTACATCCTCCTCCTCACAGATTATCAATTCGTCCCCACTGGAATCCACCATCTCAGCTCCCTGTGTACTACTTTGTGGAGGCAATTGCTGCTGGTCAATGTCTCCGCGGAGGAATTGATTATAATTCATTTTAATGAACATCATCTTCTCCACATTTTCTGGATGTAACCTCGTACGCCGATTGCTGACAAGGTGAGCGGCGGCACTAAACACTCTTTCGGAGTACACACTTGTGGGAGGGCAACTTAGGTAGAATAAAGCCAGTTTGTGCAAGGGCCTCCAAATTGCCTCTTTTTCCTGCCAGTATAAGTACGGACTGTCTGACGTGCCTACTTGGATGCGGTCACTCATATAATCCTCCACCATTCTTTCAATGGGGAGAGAATCATATGCAGTGACAGTAGACGACATGTCTGTAATCGTTGTCAGGTCCTTCAGTCCGGACCAGATGTCAGCATCAGCAGTCGCTCCAGACTGCCCTGCATCACCGCCAGCGGGTGGGCTCGGAATTCTGAGCCTTTTCCTCGCACCCCCAGTTGCGGGAGAATGTGAAGGAGGAGATGTTGACAGGTCGCGTTCCGCTTGACTTGACAATTTTGTCACCAGCAGTTCTTTGAACCCCAGCAGACTTGTGTCTGCCGGAAAGAGAGATCCAAGGTAGGTTTTAAATCTAGGATCGAGCACGGTGGCCAAAATGTAGTGCTCTGATTTCAACAGATTGACCACCCGTGAATCCTTGTTAAGCGAATTAAGGGCTCCATCCACAAGTCCCACATGCCTAGCGGAATTGCTCTGTGTTAGCTCCTCCTTCAATGTCTCCAGCTTCTTCTGCAAAAGCCTGATGAGGGGAATGACCTGACTCAGGCTGGCAGTGTCTGAACTGACTTCACGTGTGGCAAGTTCAAAAGGTTGCAGAACCTTGCACAACGTTGAAATCATTCTCCACTGCGCTTGAGACAGGTGCATTCCACCTCCTATATCGTGCTCAGTTGTATAGGCTTGAATGGCCTTTTGCTGCTCCTCCAACCTCTGAAGCATATAGAGGGTTGAATTCCACCTCGTTACCACTTCTTGCTTCAGATGATGGCAGGGCAGGTTCAGGCGTTTTTGGTGGTGCTCCAGTCTTTTGTACGTGGTGCCTGTACGCCGAAAGTGTCCCGCAATTCTTCTGGCCACCGACGGCATCTCTTGCACGCCCCTCTCGTTTTTTAAATAATTCTGCACCACCAAATTCAAGGTATGTGCAAAACATGGGACGTGCTGGAATTTGCCCATATTTAATGCACACACAATATTGCTGGCGTTGTCCGATGCCACAAATCCACAGGAGAGTCCAATTGGGGTAAGCCATTCTGCGATGATCTTCCTCAGTTGCCGTAAGAGGTTTTTAGCTGTGTGCGTATTCTGGAAAGCGGTGATACAAAGCGTAGCCTGCCTAGGAAAGAGTTGGCGTTTGCGAGATGCTGCTACTGGTGCCGCCGCTGCTGTTCTTGCGGCGGGAGTCCATACATCTACCCAGTGGGCTGTCACAGTCATATAGTCCTGAGCCTTCCCTGCTCCACTTGTCCACATGTCCGTGGTTAAGTGGACATTGGGTACAACTGCATTTTTTAGGACACTGGTGAGTCTTTTTCTGAGGTCTGTGTACATTTTCGGTATCGCCTGCCTAGAGAAATGGAACCTAGATGGTATTTGGTACCGGGGACACAGTACCTCCAACAAGTCTCTAGTTGCCTCTGCAGTAATGATGGATACCGGAACCACGTTTCTCACCGCCCAGGATGCCAAGGCCTCAGTTATCCGCTTTGCAGCAGGATGACTGCTGTGATATTTCATCTTCCTCGCAAAGGACTGTTGGACAGTCAATTGCTTGGTGGAAGTAGTAAAAGTGGGCTTACGAGTACGACTTCCCCTCTGGGATGACCATCGACTCCCAGCAGCAACAACAGCAGCGCCAGCAGCAGTAGGCGTTACACGCAAGGATGCATCGGAGGAATCCCGGGCAGGAGAGGACTCGTCAGAATTGCCAGTGACATGGCCTGCAGGACTATTGGCATTCCTGGGGAAGGAGGAAATTGACACTGAGGGAGTTGGTGGGGTGGTTTGCGTGAGCTTGGTTACAAGAGGAAGGGATTTACTGGTCAGTGGACTGCTTCCGCTGTCGCCCAAAGTTTTTGAACTTGTCACTGACTTATGATGAATGCGCTGCAGGTGACGTATAAGGGAGGATGTTCCGAGGTGGTTAACGTCCTTACCCCTACTTATTACAGCTTGACAAAGGCAACACACGGCTTGACAAATGTTGTCCGCATTTCTGTTGAAATACTTCCACACCGAAGAGCTGATTTTTTTGGTATTTTCACCAGGCATGTCAATGGCCCTATTCCTCCCACGGACAACAGGTGTCTCCCCGGGTGCCTGACTTAAACAAACCACCTCACCATCAGAATCCTCCTGGTCAATTTCCTCCCCAGCGCCAGCAACACCCATATCCTCCTCATCCTGGTGTACTTCAACACTGACATCTTCAATCTGACTATCAGGAACTGGACTGCGGGTGCTCCTTCCAGCACTTGCAGGGGGCGTGCAAATGGTGGAAGGCGCATGCTCTTCACGTCCAGTGTTGGGAAGGTCAGGCATCGCAAACGACACAATTGGACTCTCCTTGTGGATTTGTGATTTCGAAGAACGCACAGTTCTTTGCTGTGCTTTTGCCAGCTTGAGTCTTTTCATTTTTCTAGCGAGAGGCTGAGTGCTTCCATCCTCATGTGAAGCTGAACCACTAGCCATGAACATAGGCCAGGGCCTCAGCCGTTCCTTGCCACTCCGTGTGGTAAATGGCATATTGGCAAGTATACGCTTCTCCTCCGACAATTTTATTTTAGATTTTTGAGTCCTTTTTTTACTGATATTTGGTGTTTTGGATTTGACATGCTCTGTACTATGACATTGGGCATCGGCCTTGGCAGACGACGTTGCTGGCATTTCATCGTCTCGGCCATGACTAGTGGCAGCAGCTTCAGCACGAGGTTGAAGTCGATCTTGATCTTTCCCTATTTTTGGAACCTCAACATTTTTGTTCTCCATATTTTAATAGGCACAACTAAAAGGCACCTCAGGTAAACAATGGAGATGGATGGATACTAGTATACTTATGGATTGACGAGCGACTGCCGACACAGAGGTAGCTACAGCTGTGGACTACCGTACTGCGTCTGCTGCTAATATAGACTGGATGATAATGATATAAAAAATATATATATATATATATATATCACTACTGCAGCCGGACAGGTATATATTATATAATGACGGACCTGATGGACACTGTCAGCTCAGCACTGCAGACTCCTAAAGTAAGCTACTAGTATCAAGAAGATAGAAAAAAAAAAAAACACCACGGGTAGGTGGTATACAATTATGGATGGACGAGCGACTGCCGACACAGAGGTAGCTACAGCCGTGGACTACCGTACTGCGTCTGCTGCTAATATAGACTGGATGATAATGATATAAAAATATATATATATATATCACTACTGCAGCCGGACAGGTATATATTATATAATGACGGACCTGCTGGACACTGTCAGCTCAGCACTGCAGACTCCTAAAGTAAGCTACTAGTAGTATCAAGAAGATAGAAAAAAAAAAAAACACCACAGGTAGGTGGTATACAATTATGGATGGACTAGCGACTGCCGACACAGAGGTAGCTACAGCCGTGGACTACCGTACTGCGTCTGCTGCTAATATAGACTGGATGATAATGATATAAAAAATATATATATATATCACTACTGCAGCCGGACAGGTATATATTATATAATGACAGACCTGCTGGACACTGTCAGCTCAGCACTGCAGACTCCTAAAGTAAGCTACTAGTAGTATCAAGAAGATAGGAAAAAAAAAACACCACAGGTAGGTGGTATACAATTATGGATGGACTAGCGACTGCCGACACAGAGGTAGCTACAGCCGTGGACTACCGTACTGCGTCTGCTGCTAATATAGACTGGATGATAATGATATAAAAAAAATATATATATATCACTACTGCAGCCGGACAGGTATATATTATATAATGACGGACCTGCTGGACACTGTCAGCTCAGCACTGCAGACTCCTAAAGTAAGCTACTAGTATCAAGAAGATAGAAAAAAAAAAAACACCACAGGTAGGTGGTATACAATTATGGATGGACTAGCGACTGCCGACACAGAGGTAGCTACAGCCGTGGACTACCGTACTGCGTCTGCTGCTAATATAGACTGGATGATAATGATATAAAAAATATATATATATATCACTACTGCAGCCGGACAGGTATATATTATATAATGACGGACCTGCTGGACACTGTCAGCTCAGCACTGCAGACTCCTAAAGTAAGCTACTAGTATCAAGAAGATAGAAAAAAAAAAAAACACCACGGGTAGGTGGTAAACAATTATGGATGGACGAGCGACTGCCGACACAGAGGTAGCTACAGCCGTGGACTACCGTACTGCGTCTGCTGCTAATATAGACTGGATGATAATGATATAAAAAATATATATATATATCACTACTGCAGCCGGACAGGTATATATTATATAATGACGGACCTGCTGGACACTGTCAGCAGAATGCGTTTATAGAATAAAAACACCACACGACGAGTGTTTAACTTTTTCAGGCAGACAATCACAATATACTGGTGGTCAGTGGTCACTGGTCAGTCACACTGGCACTGGCAGTGGCACTCTGGCAGCAAAAGTGTGCACTGTTAAAATATGTACTCCTGCTATAACTGCTCCCCAGTCTCCCCCACAATTAAGCTGTGTGAGCAGTGAGCACTCAGCACAGTCAGATATACAGTATTACATAGATGATGCAACACACTGAGGGCACACTGAGGCTGAGCACAGATATGGTATGTGACTGTGTCACACTGTGTATCGTTTTTTTTCAGGCAGAGAACGGATTAATTAAACTGGTGGTCACTGGTCACACTATCAGCAAGTAGTAGTGGTCACTGGTCAGTCACACTGGCACTGGCAGTGGCACTCTGGCAGCAAAAGTGTGCACTGTTAAAATATGTACTCCTGCTATAACTGCTCCCCAGTCTCCCCCACAATTAAGCTGTGTGAGCAGTGAGCACTCAGCACAGTCAGATATACAGTATTACATAGATGATGCAGCACACTGAGGGCACACTGAGGCTGAGCACAGATATGGTATGTGACTGTGTCACACTGTGTATCGTTTTTTTTCAGGCAGAGAACGGATTAAACTGGTGGTCACTGGTCACACTATCAGCAAGTAGTACTCCGTCCTAATATGCTCCCCAAAATTAGTAAATCAAGTGTCACTCTCTACTCTCTCTCTAGTCTACAGTCTAAACGGAGAGGACGCCAGCCACGTCCTCTCCCTATCAATCTCAATGCACGTGTGAAAATGGCGGCGACGCGCGGCTCCTTATATAGAATCCGAGTCTCGCGATAGAATACGAGCCTCGCAAGAATCCGACAGCGGGATGATGACGTTCGGGCGCGCTCGGGTTAGCTGAGCAAGGCGGGAAGATCCAAGTCTGCCTCGGACCCGTGTAAAAAGGCTGAAGTTCGGGGGGGTTCGGATTCCGAGGAACCGAACCCGCTCATCTCTAGTTTTCACATGGGCCCCCTTTCCCCGAATGCCAGAAACCCACTCTGACTGATGTCTAAGTGGGTTTCTTCAGCCAATCAGGGAGCGCCACGTTGTGGCACCCTCCTGATCGGCTGTGTGCTCCTGTACTGTATGACAGGCGGCACACGGCAGTGTTACAATGTAGCACCTATGCGCTCCATTGTAACCAATGGTGGGAACTTTCAGGTCAGCGGTTGACCGAAAGTGACCTCACCGCTGACCTGAAAGTTCCTTCACCCCTGGCCCTTGGGTGGCTGGGGGGTGGTGGGACCCCTTGATTGAAGGGGTCCCCACTCCCCCAGGGTACCCCGGCCAGGGGTGACTAGTTGGATATTTGATGCCACGGCCGCAAGGCACTGTATAAAAGTGACCCCCGGCTGTGGCATTATCTGTCCAGCTAGTGGAGCCCGGTGCTGGTTTCAAAAATACGGGGGACCCCTACTCTTTTTGTTCCCCGTATTTTTGGAACCAGGACCAGGCGCAGAGCCCGATGCTGGTTGCTTAAATATGGGGGAACCCCTGTCCATTTTTCCCCCATATTTCTGCAACCAGGATCGGCTCAAAGAGCCCGAGGCTGGTTTGCCTTAGGAGGGGGGACCCCACGCTATTTTTTTTCTGAAAATTTAGAACATTTCCCCCCCCCCCTTCCCACTGAAAAACATGCACGGATCTCATGGATCCGTGCATGCCTATACAAACACGGGATAAAAAAGCAGGTCTGTTTTTTTTTAGCACTTTTTCACGATTTGTATTTTATCACGGCAGTGTTTGGCTATTGTCGGCAGTGTTTGTGTTTTGCACTTTTTAGTAAATGACCGATTTCTACCAAATTGCAGGCGTATTTGACCGATGGTGTATTGATTCGTGATTTTTTCCTAGGACTTCCAAAATATTACGAATGCCCTCATCACTGCCGTGATTTTTGCTTAGTAAAGTACCGAGATGACACTTTGAAGAAAAAACGTCATCTCGGTCAAAATCAGGACCTTAGTAAATATACCCCTGTGTTTCTCTAACAGGCTTTCCTGTGGGTCTGTCCCCTATAGCCAGTGTGTTTGTGCGTGTCGGTACGTGTGTGTCGACATGTCTGAGGCTGAGTGCTCCTCCCCGGAGGAAGTTGCAGTGGGGACAGATAAGACGCTGGGAGTGACTCTGTCGGCACCGCCGACTGCTGATTATGTTGAGTACATTGAATGCGAATGTGGCGTTATTGACTAAAAGGCTGAATAAATCTGATTCGCAGACACAAACGTGGAGAAAATCCATGGAGGACGCCTTGTCTCAGGTATAGGCCCCCTCAGGGTCACAAAAGCGTTCATTTACCCAGATGGCGGATACTGATACCGACACGAACTTTGATTCCAGTGTCGACTATAGTGAGGCCAGTTTAAATCCAAAACTGGTTAAGAGTATTCAGTACATGATTGTGGCAATTAAAGATGTTTTACATATTTCAGAAGTACCTACTGTTCCTGATACAAGGGGTTGTTTGTATAAGGGAAAAAAGCCTGAGGTGACGTTTCCCCCCTCTCATGAGCTGAACACTCTTTGTGAAAAAGCTTGGGAATCTCCTGACAACAGGTGGCAGATTCCCAAGAGAATTCTAATGGCATATCCTTTCCCCTCTGACGACAGGGAAAAGTGGGAGTCATCTCCCAATGTGGACAAGGCTCTATCACGACTGTCCAAGAAGGTGGCGCTTCCGTCTCCTGACACTGCTGCCCTAAAGGACCCTGCGGATCGTAAGCAGGAAACGACCTTAAAATCCATTTATGTCACTACGGGGGCACTGCTCAGACCTGCCGTGGCGTCGGCATGGGTGAGTAGTGATATTGGTAAGTGGGCAGATAATTTGGCATCTGACACATGGATACCCTGGACAGGATAGCATTCTTTTTTCTCTCGGTTATATCAGGGACGCTGCAGCTTACCTAAAGGATGCGGCAAGGGATATTGGCCTCTTGGGATCAAGGGCCAATGCTATGGCTGTCTCGGCCAGGAGAGCGCTGTGGATTCATCAATGGAATGCTGATGCCGACTCTAAGAAAGCGATGGAAGCTCTCCCTTATAAAGGTAGGGTCTTGTTTGGTGACGGCCTCGCTTATCTGGTGTCTACAGCTACAGCGGGTAAGTCATCCTTTTTTCCTTATGTTCCTGCACAACAGAAAAAGATGCCGCATTATCAGATGCAGTCCTTTCGGCCTTATAAATACAAAAAAGGAAGAGGGTCGTCCTTCCTTGCCTCTAAAGGTAGAGGAAGGGGAAAAAGGTCGCCTGCTGTGCCAGGCTCCCAGGAGCAGAAGTCCTCCCCCGGCTTCTGCCAAGTCCACCGCATGACGCTGGGGCTCCTCTACGAGAGTCCGTACCGGTGGGGGCGCGTCTCCGATTCTTCAGTCAGGTCTGGTTTCACTCGGGCCTGGATCTTTTGGTGTTAGACATAGTGTCCCAAGGGTACAAACTGGCGTCTCAAGAAGTGCCCCCCACCGTTTTTTTCAAATCAGCCTTGCCAGTTTCTATCCCAGAAAGGGAAGTAGTGCGTGCTGCGATACAAAAGCTGTGTCAACAGCGTGTCATTATCACGGTACCCCCTTCTCAATGGGGAGAAGGGTTTTATTCGAGCCTATTTGTCGTACCAAAGCCGGATGGCTCGGTCAGACCGATCCTGAACCTACAATCCCTCGATCTGTATTTGAAAACTTTCAAGTTCAAGATGGAATCTCTTCGAGCAGTGATCTCCAGTCTGGAAGGGGGGGATTTTATGGCGTCAGTCGACATAAAAGATGCCTACTTACATGTCCCAATATACACGCTACATCAAGCTTTCCTGAGGTTTGCGGTTCAGAATTGTCATTACCAATTTCAGACATTGCCGTTTGGGCTTTCCACGGCCCTGAGGGTCTTCACCAAAGTAATGGCGGAAATGATGGTACTCCTACGCAAGCAGGGTGTCACAATTATCCCGTACTTGGACGATCTCCTGATAAAGGCGAGATCAAAGGAGCAGTTGCTAAGAAACGTGGCACTCTCCCTGACAGTTCTGCAACAACATGGTTGGATTCTAAATTTGCCAAAGTCAAAGTTGATTCCGACAACTCGGCTGTCTTTCTTGGGCATGATCCTGGACATGGAACTGCAGAGAGTATTTCTCCCAGTGGAAAAAGCTCTGGAAATCCAGACCATGGTCAAGGAGATTCTGAAACCGGCAAGAGTGTCGATCCATCAATGCACTCGGGTGCTGGGGAAGATGGTTGCAGCTTACGAAGCCATTCTGTTTGGCAGGTTTCATGCCTGGGTTTTTCAGTGGGACCTGTTGGACAAGTGGTCTGGGTCTCACCTGCACATGTACCGGAAAATAAGTCTATCTTCCAGGACCAGAATATCTCTCCTATGGTGGCTTCAAAGTTCTCACCTCCTAGTGGGACCAGGTTCGGGATCCAGGATTGGGTCCTGGTGACCACGGATGCAAGTCTCCGAGGCTGGGGAGCAGTCACACAGGGAAAAAATTTTCAGGGAAAATGGTCAAGCCAGGAAGCTTGTCTGCACATAAACGTTCTGGAATTAAGAGCCATCTACAATGGCCTTCTGCAAGCGGAACACTTTCTTCGAGGTCTTCCTGTCCTGATTCAGTCGGACAACGTAACAGCGGTGTCGTACATAAACCGCCACGGCGGAACAAAGAGCAGAGCGGCGATGGCGGAGTCCACAAAAGTTCTCCGCTGGGTGGAAAAACATGTAATCGCTCTGTCAGTGGTCTTCCTTCCGGGCGTGGACAACTGGGAAGCAGATTTCCTCAGCAGACACGATCTCCATCCAGGTGAGTGGGGTCTTCATCAAGAGGTTTTTGCAGAAGTGACAAGTCGTTGGGGAATTCCTCAAATAGACATGATGGCGTCTCGCCTCAACAAGAAGCTTCAGAGATATTGTTCCAGGACGAGGGACCCTCAAGCCAGTGCAGTGGACGCCCTGGTAACTCCGTGGGTGTTTCAGTCGGTATATGTGTTCCCTCCACTTCCACTCATTCCAAAAGTGATAATGATCATAAGAAGAACAAGGGTTCAGGCGGTCCTCATTGTTCCAGATTGGCCACGGAGGGCCTGGTATCCGGATCTTCAGGAATTGCTCATAAAAGATCCCTGGCCTCTTCCTCTCAGAGAGGATCTGTTACTGCAGGGGCCGTGCATCTTCCAGGACTTACCGCGATTGCGTTTGACGGCGTGGAGGTTGAACGCAAAATCCTAACTCGAAAGGGTATTCCCAGGGAAGTCATCCCCACTCTCATTAAGGCTAGAAAGGAGATCACGGCAAAGCATTATCACCGTATTTGGAGAAAGTATGTGTCTTGGTGTAAAGCCAAGAAGGCTCCTACGGAGGAGTTTCAGCTGGGTCGTTTCCTCCATGCAGGCTGGTGTGGTTGCAGGCCTGAAATTAGGTTCCATTAAAGTGCAGATTTCGGCTTTATCTATTTTCTTTCAAAAAGAATTGGCCGCCCTTCCAGAGGTTCAGACTTTCGTGAAGGGAGTACTGCACATCCATCCTCCGTTTGTGCCACCCGTGGCACCGTGGGATCTTGACGTGGTGTTGCAATTTCTTATGTCTCACTGGTTTGAACCTTTTGCGAAAGGTTGAGTTGAAATTTCTCACTTGGAAAGTGGTCATGCTTTTGGCCTTGGCGTCCGCAAGACGGGTGTCGAAATTGGTGGCTTTGTCTCACAAGAGCCCCTATTTGATTTTCCATGTGGATAGAGCGGAATTGAGAACTCTTCAGCAATTTCTGCCGAAGGTGGTTTCTTCGTTTCACATAAACCAACCTATTGTGGTACCTGTGGCTACGGATGCCTTGGCTGTTTCAAAATCTCTCGATGTAGTCAGAGCTTTCAAAATTGATGTCGCCAGAACGGCTCAGATTAGGAAATCAGAGGCTCTGTTTGTCCTATATGCTCCCAACAAACTTGGGGCTCCTGCTTACAAACAGACTATTGGCCGCTGGATCTGTAATACGATTCGGCATGCTCATTCTACGGCTGGATTACCATTGCCGAAGTCAGTGAAAGCCCATTCTACCAGGAAGGTGGGCTCATCTTGGGCGGCTGCCCGAGGAGTCTCGGCGTTTCAACTTTGCCGAACAGCTACGTGGTCGGGTTCAAACACCTTTGCTAAGTTCTACAAGTTTGATACCCTGGCTGATGAGGACCTCATGTTTGCTCAATCGGTGCTGCAGAGTCGTCCGCACTCTCCCGCCCGGTCTGGAGCTTTGGTATAGACCCCATGGTCCTTTTTGGAGTCCCCAGCATCCTCTAGGACGTAAGAGAAAATAGGATTTTAATACCTACCGGTAAATCCTTTTCTCCTAGTCCGTAGAGGATGATGGGCGCCCGTCCCTGTGCGGACTGTTTTTGCAGTAGTATTGATAGTTATTGCTTCTGTTACACGGAGGTTGTGTATCGGTTATGTTCAGCTTGTTGCTGTGTTTAGTTCATGCTGTAAACTGGTATTGCTTAAAAGCCATGTTTTACGGTGTGTTGTGGTGTGAGCTGGTGTGTTTCTCACCCTTGGTTAACAAAAATCCTTTTCCTCGAAATGTCCGTCTCCCTGGGCACAGTTCCTATAACTGAGGTCTGGAGGAGGGGCATGGAGGGAGGAGCCAGTTCACACCTATTCAAAGTCTTATAGTGTACCCATGTCTCCTGTGGATCCCGTCTATACCCCATGGTCCTTTTGGAGTCCCCAGCATCCTCTACGGACTAGGAGAAAAGGATTTACCGGTAGGTATTAAAATCCTATTTTATGTGGGGCAGTTGTGATTCTCTCTCTCTCTCTCTCTCTCTGCTTGTGAAGCATACAGTGTGTGCTTCCAGAAAATAAGTAAATGTCTAGGGCAACATATAACTCACCTCTGGGTAGCAATTTAATCTATATATTTAATCAGCTAAGAATTTTTATGTGAGAGTAACTACTCTGAAATAACAAAATTCAGGTGTCATTCGATAGTGTGTGTGATGTAGATATGCAATAAGGTCACAGAATTTTGATAAGTAGCCAGGTTGTTGAGGAATAAAGTGTCAAAGTAATGTTTTTTTCCCCGTACAAAAATATTTGAGTGGGGGTACACGCGCTTTTTTCTTGCTTGATATCGAGTAACAGTTGACTAGCAGTTCCTAAATTTGTGAATGCAGTGTTTTGTCTCTTGTGTAGATTCTGTTGTTGCTGACAATGCAGGATCTAATAACACAGCTTCTGTATCCTTATACTTTCAACACAAGTTACACACTTGACTCTGAATTGCCCTCTCTCAGGGCCGTCTCAGTTGCCCAAGAGCATCAGGAGTATAAGGGCCCTAGGCTGATATATGAGGATCCCCTTTTTCCAGGGGTACCAGATTTATGAAAATCGGCCCTGAGGAACCGGAGATATCTGACTTCAAAGCAGTGGTCCCCATCGGAGCCTGTTAATTGATCTTCACAGCCAGATATCTTGGATTCTGACTTACAGTATTTCTGAGGACATACTCCAAAAGCTGGGACTCTTCCCTTTTGATGGACACTGGCAGATTGTCTCTGCTATGTCCAGAAAAGATATCAGCCTTCCAGCAGCTGGTCCCTGCTCCAGCTTCACACGCCTGGCATGCAGTTTCATATTTTCGTCTCTGAATTCTGGTCCCCAATACCTCCTGAAAGGTATCACTCTCTAGTTTTTTATCCAATTGAAAGCTAAGAAATCTATTTCCAGGAACTGGAGATAGCTGCAGAAAAGCAATCTGCCCTCCCACCGGAAAATGATGAATATTAAGCCCACTCTACTATCGACCCCTCCTCTGTGTATTAAACACCCCTTACCACCCTGGACATCATGTGCCAAGGCCCCGTCATTTAGCCCAATGCCCTCTTCTACAGTTTAGCGTTCTACCTCCCGCCCCATCTCCCACCATCTGTGCAGTAAAGGAGTAATTAGCAGAAATTACTGTTCCAGGTCCTACATGCTGAGCGGAAGATAGAACACCCCCTACTACCCACTGGACATCAAAGCTGACGTTGATAGCACCCCCCAACCCCTACCACTGGAGGATGGGTAGGGGCCCCAGTGCATTGCTTTGCCCAAGGGCCTACACTGCTGTTAAGACGGCCCTGCCCTCTCTGTTTCTTTGCGTTTTACATAGATGTGCAGGTGCTCACACATATGTCTTACTGTAAACTGGATTTTTATGATACATGTACAGTACCAATTTGTTTACTGTCTAGCTTACAGTAAATCAGTAACTTCAAATTTGCTGTGTAGGGCTTATACTATTTGCAGGAAATGGGGATGGGCAATCAAAGCATCCATTCTACTGGAGTCTAAAGGCAGCTAGCAAGTTAGACACACTTCCTATCAGACAGCATGAGCCCCATCTGCACTGTTACACACTTTCCCAACTCCTGGGAGAAGACCTTGGGCCAAAAGCACCAATCATAGCTATGGCAATTAGAGATGAGCGGGTTTGGAACCGAACTTTCCCCCTCACCCCAAACTTCATATTCCAAGTCGGGACTTCCTGACAGACTCGGAAATCAGAACGTGGCAAAAGTCATCATCCTGCTGTTGGATTCTCGTGGGTTTTGGATTCCATATAAACAGCTGCGTGTCGCCGCCATTTTCACTCCAGAGAGTGAGGGAGACAGACCTCTGTCTCTCTGTGAGTGGTGGCGTCGGTTGGGGTCGGTGTGTGCTCTGTAGGGGTGCTGCTCCTGTCACTGTGGTGTACCTGTGCTGTTAGGGGTGCTGTCCTGGCTGTCACTGGTGTTTCATGTGCTGTTAGGGGTCTGCAGCTGTACATGGGTGTTGTCCTGGCTTTCACTGTGTTGTACACTGTCCCCCTATATGCAGTGATAATACAAGGGTGCTGGCTGTAAAAATTCAGTGGTGCAGTAAAATAAATGTACACTGGCCCTGTCTTGTATACTGTAAAAATTCAGTGGTACAGTAAAATAAATGTACACTGGCCCTGTCTTGTATACTGTAAAAATTCAGTGGTGCAGTAAAATAAATGTACACTGGCCCTGTCTTGTATACTGTAAAAATTCAGTGGTGCAGTAAAATAAATGTACACTGGCCCTGTCTTGTATGCTGTAAAAATTCAGTGGTGCAGTAAAATAAATGTACACTGGCCCTGTCTTGTATACTGTAAAAATTCAGTGGTGCAGTAAAATAAATGTACACTGGCCCTGTCTTGTATGCTGTAAAAATTCAGTGGTGCAGTAAAATAAATGTACACTGGCCCTGTCTTGTATGCTGTAAAAATTCAGTGGTGCAGTAAAATAAATGTACACTGGCCCTGTCTTGTATGCTGTAAAAATTCAGTGGTGCAGTAAAATAAATGTACACTGGCCCTGTCTTGTATGCTGTAAAAATTCAGGGGTGCAGTAAAATAAATGTACACTGGCCATGTCTTGTATGCTGTAAAAATTCAGGGGTGCAGTGAAAATAAATGTACACTGGCCCTGTCTTGTATGCTGTAAAAATTCAGGGGTGCAGTGAAAATAAATGTACACTGGCCCTGTCTTGTATGCTGTAAAAATTCAGGGGTGCAGTGAAAATAAATGTACACTGGCCCTGTCTTGTATGATGTAAAAATTCTGGGGTGCAGTGAAAATAAATGTACACTGGCCCTGTCTTGTATGCTGTAAAAATTCTAGGGTGCAGTGAAAATAAATGTACACTTGCCCTGTCTTGTATGATGTGAAATTTAAGGGGTGCAGTGAAAAAAATGTACACTAGTCCTGTATGCTGTAAAAATACAGGGGTGCTTTTGTTAAAATAAAAGTACACTGGTCCTGTATGCTGTAAAAATACAGGGGTGCTGCTGTTAAAATAAAAGTACACTGCTCCTATATGCTGTAAAAATACAGGGGTGCTGCTGTTAAAATAAAAGTACACTCATCCTGTATGCTGTTAAAATACAGGGGTACTGTTTTTAAAATAAAAGCACACTGGTCCTGTATGCTGTAAAATACAGGGGTGCAGTGAAAATAAATGTACACTGACCCTGTCTTGTATGCTGTAAAATTACAGGGGTGTTGTGAAAATACAGGGGTGCAGGCACTGTCTGCGGTTGCAATGTCTAGGCCTGACCTTCACAACACTGTATGGGAATGCTTCTATCACCATTTGTACACCCTCTGCAAGTGCTCTGAGGAGCACCGCCAGTCCAGTTGCTGATATTGAGATTGAGGATGTCACTGTAGAAGTACACAAGGATGAGGAGGATATTGGTGTAGCTGGCAAAAAAAGCCACCTCCTCGGTGTGGAATTATTTCTCCACAAATCTGGACAACAGGTGTCAAGCCATGTGTTGCCTTTGTCAATCCATAATAAGTAGGGATGAGGACATTAACCACCTAGGAACATCCTCCCTTATACATCACCTGCAGTGCATTCATCATAAGTCAATGTCAAGTTCAGAAACTTTGGGTAATAGCGTAAGCAGTCCACTGACACCTAAATGATGTGGTTTGTTTGAATACTATTTCTCTATGAGGATGAGGATGTAAACACTGAAAGGGGGGGATCTGAGGAGATCTGAGGATGAGGACAACATCTTGCCTCTGTAGAGCAAGTTTGTGCAAGGAGAGATTAATTGCTTTTTTTTTTTGGTGGGGGCCCAAACAAACCAATAATTTCAGCCACATTCGTGTGGCAGACCCTTTTGGTTTGTTAAAGTGTGCATGTCCTGCTTATACAACATAAGGGTGGGTGGGAGGGCCCAAGGACAATTCCATCTTGCACATCTTTTCTTTGACACATCATTCAAGTGGTGCTGCCCTATATGGGGTGCTGCACCTCTGCCCTATCAGTCCATGGGTGCTGCCTTACTGCAGTTTAAGTCCAGTGATGCTGTTGCCTGTCTGCTGTGCTGTGTAATTCTCCAGGGGTGCTGTCTATGCTGTATAAATCCAAGAGTGCTGCTGTATAATTCCAGGGGTGCTGCTGTACTTGATCCTAGGTTTAAATTAAAACTAGAACAGATATGGAACAAGCTTCAACATCACAAACAGATTTGTGTAGCGGCAAAAGTGGAAATAGAAATTGCAATTTTAACAAAGTGTTTTCCAATGAGACGACATTTGTGTCCAAAGTCAGTCAATCTCAGAAGAGACAGAATCATAATCCAGCGCAACTGCTGGAGAGGTAAAAGAGAGATTTTCTGCCGGAGTATTAGAGAGAGATTGTTCTCAATTATTTCATGTTAGGGACTCACTCAAATGAATGGCTCCAATTAGACAACCTTAATTTTGATTTATTATTAATGTTCCACATTTTGGGATTATTTACAAAATGAGCATTTGTTGTACAGTTTTTTTTTCTAAGGGCTGCGGCAGGTTATTGCAAGACCTCGCTGTGTTAGAAGAACAGTTTCAGTGATCTTGCATTGCATCAGCTTTCCATTGCACTGCAGCACTAGATGGGCCAGGATCTCCAGGTGACACAAACAGTTACTGAATAAGGCCCAGTATGGAGTCTCATGGTGGCTTACAGCCAGGAAGATGTCTGGTTTACCAGGCTGAAGCATGCTGTTTGCACAGAGGTTAGCATTGCTTCCTCCCACAGTCCTACTTATAGTATGAAATGATTTTCGACTGTAGAGTGGTAAGCTCCACTAGGGCAGGGGCTCAATAACAAAATATTCACTTCACAGTCCTGCTTAGTACTGTACCGAAAGCACCCGAATGCAATTTGTCCCATCCGGGGCTGCTGTGGGGGCTCAGGAGGGAATGCTAAAACATCTAAGGGGCTGCTTTATTTAAAAATTAAAAAAGTGAACAAGACACACAGGCTGTGAAAAACAAAAATAAGGCATCTGCCACAAAATATGTAAATAAAAATGCAATAAAAAAATGGAAAAAAAGAAACCCACGAAATTTTCCAGACTCCGTGGAGGGGAAAATATCTAATCTTGATCCTGTGGTATACACCAGTTTATTTGCATCCCAGCATTAAATCCGAGATTATCTTAATCCCTGAAAATGGAGAAGGGGGTACACATTCAGAGGCTTTGGCCCCTAGTTTTTCAGTTTGTTTAGTAATGTGGTAATTATATATCTGCTTGGTTGAAGATCTTTCCGTTCCACACCTGTATAGGAGTGGAGGTGAAAGGTTTTTTTCCCATCATCTTCTTGACACTGTCCTCTTCCTCTTGCCTCTTCTCATAATGTGAAAAGTCATCGAAGAAGGAGGTGGTATGTTTGTAGCTAGCTATGATTTCGAGAACTTGGCGAGCTTTTTCCAGAGGGACCACCTGTAGCTGAAATGATGGGTTTATTAAACTGTGCATGTCCTGTTTAAACAACATAAGGGTGGGTGGGAGGGCCCAAGACAATTCCATCTTGCACCTCTTTTTTTTTCTTTGCATGATGTGCTCTTTGGGGCCTAGTTTTTAAAACTGCCATCCTGTTTGCCACTGCAGTACCACTCCTACATGGGCCAGGTGTTTGTGCCGCCCACTTGTGTCCAGGGCCGTCTTTTCATATGGGCTCAATGGGCTCTTGACCAAGGGCCCCAGGAGTAAAAGGGCCCTAGGCTGATAGCTGAGGGTCCCCTCTTTCCAGGGGTACCAGATTTTTGAAAATCGGCCCTGGGGAACCAGAGATATCCGACTTCAAAACAGTGGTCCCCATCCAAGCCTGTTAATTGTTCTTCCCAGCCAGATATCTCGGGTTCTGTCTGACTTAGCGTTTTTCTGAGGATATACTCCAAAAGATGGGACTCTCCCCTTTTAGTGGACACAGGCAGCTTGTCTCTACTATGCCCAGAACCAGAGATAAAGCCTTCAAGCAGCTGGTCCCTGCTCCAGCTCCACACGCCTAATATGCAGTTTTATATTTTTGTTGGTGGATTACTTTGGTTCCTGAAGTCTGATCCCCAAGTCCCCAGTACCTAATGAAAGGTGGGACTCTCCAGTTTTTTTTTATCCCATTAAAGCTAAGAAATCTATTTCCAGGAACTGGAGATATCTGCAGTAAAGCAAGCAGCCCTGACCCCCGGAAAATGATTAATATTAAGCCCACTCCACTATCCACCCTTCCCCTGTGTATTAAACACCCCCTACCACCCTGGAAGTCATGTACCAGGGCCCCTTCATTCAGCACAATGCACCCTTCTACAGTTTAGTGTTCTCCTTCCCACCCTATTTGTGCAGTAAAGGAGTAATTATCAGAAATTATTTCTCCAGGTCCTTCATGCTGAGCGAAAGATAGAACCCCCCTACCCCCCACGGAACATCAAAGCTGCCGCTGATAGCACCCCCACCCTACCGCTGATGGGTGGGTAGGGGCCCCAGTGCATTGCTGTGCCCAGGGGCCTACACTGCTGTTAAGACGGCTCTACTTGTGTCGCTTAGCTTAGTCATCCAGCTACCACGGGGCAACCTTTTGGTCTAAGAACAGTATTATGAGGTGTTCAAAATAGACTGGAAATGAGTGGAAGTGAATGTTATTGAGGTTAATAATACCGTAGGATCAAAATTACCCCCAAATTCCGTGATTTTAGCTGTTTTTATGTTTTTTTCAAGAAACATCCAGATCCAAAACCAAAATGTTGTAGTGCCAACATTTCACATTATGCCACATTACCGTGCATGCAGATCACATTATGCAACATTGTAGTGCCTCAGATCACATAATACGACATTGCAGTGCCGACATTCTACATTATGCCTCATTGTAGTACTGACATTTCACATTATGCCACATCGTAGTACCTGCAGATCACATTGCAGTTCCACCTTCCCCCACATTATGTCACAGTGCCACAACTTCTCATTGGCAGGTTCCTACTTAATTTACAGCTATAAACAAGGCCCACCAAGTATTTGAGGGGCCCTGACAGAAATGAGTGGCCAAAGAGAAGAGGGAGAGTGGGACATTCTAGGAATTCAGTAAAATTTCATTTATAATAAGCATTTTTTGTCCCTGGATATCCGCAGCCAGCAAAACTTGTTTCTTGGGTCTCTGGAGAAAGCTGAGAGGCTGTTCTCTCCCAGATCCCCTCTTCCATTGGAACATAGCACTTTGTATAGTGATGGGTGGAGGGGGTTACCACAGTAGAGAGCAGGCTTGTTCAGTTTTGTGTTAGGGATATGGGGCATTCACACAGTGCAATAATACAGGTGGTTAAGCTTACTGAAGCAGCCATGTGTGTAGGACCCCATGAGAGAGGTGCCCTCAGGACACATGCCTCTCCATAATTTGGCTCTGTGCCGATGTGGGCTGGGACTTGCGGAGATGCTGGTTGAGCCCTCTTCCCATGGCAATGGCATCAATTGCACCCAGTATAGTTATGCCACTACCACCATCTATATTGACCCAGAATTATGCACATGATATACTGAAATTCTTTCAGGATAATCATGGCTGTGATTTTCTTTTCCCATCATTTGCTTTTATAGGCTACCATTGTATTGGAAACAGCTCTACAACCACATAGAAATTATATCCAGTGAAGGATTAAAGGAAGCCCCATCAATCTGTCAGGATGCCTATCCTCAGCTATAAAAAGACTTGCCCAGGGGGACAATTGCCTCCCCCTTGCCGGTCTTTATTATGACTCTCTTCCCTTGTATCGTATTGTACTGTTTTCCTGTGATTGCTTATATGATAAGAACAATAAAAATGTGGCATATCAGGAACATTTTCAATGCATAAACTATTTAGTAAACAGGAAATATATTTAAATAATTGACTTGATATGTTTTATGTTTCTTAAGAAAAGCAAATGATATATGGAAGATCTGCAACAGCCTGCTCTCACTTTTATTCAGTATAAATAAGTAAGCTACTGTACATCCTCAATCAAGTAAATGGCAGTTCATTAGCAAACTTTGCTAATGAACATTAAAAAACTGCAGTGATTGTCCAATGTCTGGTTTTATGGGCATGTCCAAAACCAATATTATTCCAATTTTTTTAGCCAATACATTATGTAGAGTTGAAATGTTAAAACAGCCAGTGGCTTAGTCTTTGCTAATGCTAAATAGCACTGGCCCCTTCCTGTTACCCATTGGCCGATGGGTGAAGGCTAAAAAATTAATAAAAAAATATAAATCTATCTATCTATCTATCTATCTATCTATCTATCTATCTATCTATCTATCTATCTATCTATCTATCTATCTATCTATCCCCACTTAGTCAAAAATATATGTGTGCCCCCATAATAATTTTAAATACTATGGGGGAAATTTACTAAGCTCCCGATTTTGACCGAGATGCCGTTTTTTCATCAAAGTGTCATCTCGGTAATTTACTAAACACTAATCACGGCAGAGATGAGGGCATTCGTAATTTTTTGCAAGTCCAAGTAAAAAATTACGAATGAATACACCATCGGTCAAAACGCGGCTGTTTAAGTATGAATCTCGGTCATTTACTAAGAAGTGCAAAGCAAAAAAAAAACAAACACTGCCGTGAAAAATTACAACTCGTAAAAAAGTGCTAAAAAAAAACAGACCTTTTTTTTTTATTCGTGATTGGATAGGCATGCACGGATCCATGAGATCCGTGCATGTATATCAGTGGGAAGGGGTGGGAAAGTGCTTATTTTTTCCAAAAAATTGCGTGGGGTCCCCCCTCCTAAGCATAACCAGCCTCGGGCTCTTTGAGCCGATCCTGGTTGCCGAAATATGGGAAAAAAAATGACAGGGGTTCCCCCATATTTAAGCAACCAGCATCGGGCTCTGCGCCTGGTCCTGGTCCCAAAAATACGGGGGACAAAAAGAGTAGGGGTCCCCCGTATTTTTAAAACCAGCACCGGGCTCCACTAGCTGGACAGATAATGCCACAGCCGGGGGTCACTTTTATATAGTGCCCTGCGGCCGTGGCATCAAAAATCCAACTAGTCACCCCTGGCCGGGGTACCCTGGGGGAGTGGGGACCCCTTCAATCAAGGGGTCCCCCCCCCCAGCCACCCAAGGGCCAGGGGTGAAGCCCGAGGCTGTCCCCCCCCATCCAATGGGCTGCGGATGGGGAGGCTGATAGCCTTTGTTGTAAAAGAAAAGATATTGTTTTTAGTAGCAGTACTACAAGGCCCAGCAAGCCTCCCCCGCATGCTGGTACTTGGAGAACCACAAGTACCAGCATGCGACGGAAAAACGGGCCCGCTGGTACCTGTAGTACTACTACCAAAAAAATACCCAAAAAAAGACAAGACACACACACACCGTGAAAGTATAATTTTATTACATACATACACACATACATACATACTTACCTTAAGTTCCCACGCAGGTCGGTCCTCTTCTCCAGTAGAATCCAAGGGGTACCTGTTGAAGAAATTATACTCACGAGATCCAGGGGTCCAGGCTCCTCGGGAAATCCAGGGGTAATCCACGTACTTGAAAAAAATAACAAAACGGTGTCCCGACCACGAACTGAAAGGGGACCCATGTTTGCACATGGGTCACCTTTCCACGAATGCCAGAAACCCACTTTGACTTCTGTCTAAGTGGGTTTCTTCAGCCAATCAGGGAGCGCCACGTTGTAGCACTCTCCTGATCAGCTGTGTGCTCCTGTCCTCACTGACAGGCAGCACACGGCAGTGTTACAATGTAGCGCCTATGCGCTACATTGTAACCAATGCTGGGAACTTTCTGCTCAGCGGTGACGTCACTTTAGGTCAACCGCAGGGCAGAAAGTTCCCATCATTGGTTACAATGTAGCGCATAGGCGCTACATTGTAACACTGCCGTGTGCTGCCTGTCAGTGAGGACAGGAGCACACAGCTGATCAGGAGAGTGCTACAACGTGGCGCTCCCTGATTGGCTGAAGAAACCCACTTAGACAGAAGTCAAAGTGGGTTTCTGGCATTCGTGGAAAGGTGACCCATGTGCAAACATGGGTCCCCTTTCAGTTCGTGGTCGGGACACCGTTTTGTTATTTTTTTCAAGTACGTGGATTACCCCTGGATTTCCCGAGGAGCCTGGACCCCTGGATCTCGTGAGTATAATTTCTTCAACAGGTACCCCTTGGATTCTACTGGAGAAGAGGACCGACCTGCGTGGGAACTTAAGGTAAGTATGTATGTATGTGTGTATGTATGTAATAAAATTATACTTTCACGGTGTGTGTGTCTTGTCTTTTTTTGGGTATTTTTTTAGTAGTAGTACTACAGGTACCAGCGGGCCCGTTTTTCCGTCGCATGCTGGTACTTGTGGTTCTCCAAGTACCAGCATGCGGGGGAGGCTTGCTGGGCCTTGTGGTACTGCTACTAAAAACAATATCTTTTCTTTTACAACAAAGGCTATCAGCCTCCCCATCCGCAGCCCATTGGATGGGGGGGGACAGCCTCGGGCTTCACCCCTGGCCCTTGGGTGGCTGGGGGGGGGGGGACCCCTTGATTGAAGGGGTCCCCACTCCCCCAGGGTACCCCGGCCAGGAGTGACTAGTTGGATTTTTGATGCCACGGCCGCAGGGCACTATATAAAAGTGACCCCCGGCTGTGGCATTATCTGTCCAGCTAGTGGAGCCCGGTGCTGGTTTTAAAAATACGGGGGACCCCTACTCTTTTTGTCCCCCGTATTTTTGGGACCAGGACCAGGCGCAGAGCCCGATGCTGGTTGCTTAAATATGGGGGAACCCCTGTCATTTTTTTCCCCATATTTCGGCAACCAGGATCGGCTCAAAGAGCCCGAGGCTGGTTATGCTTAGGAGGGGGGACCCCACGCAATTTTTTTTTTAAATTTTACAGTGTTTAATTAAAAAAAAAAAAAAAATAGAACCCCAGCACGGATCACACAGATCCGGCCGAGATTAATTGTAAAAAAGTCGGCAGTGTTTTGCTAATCACTGCCGTAAAAAACACAAAAAAAACACGAATGACATCGACATCGGAAGAAAAGAAAAACCCGAATACGACAGCTTAGTAAATCCATCGTAACAAATTCAAAAAGTTGCAGTTTTACACTTTCGATGTCATTCGTGATTGAACTTTGACCTGAAACGGGAAAATACGAATCTTAGTAAATTTACCCCTATGTGTATGTACTGGACGCCCATGATAAATACAACAATGTATTTGCTACCTTTATAAATGACATTTATATCTGTGCACACCAAATTAATTACAACTATCTATGCCCTTTTCATAGTAAACATTACAAATATAATTAATTGAACATTATTGCCCTCTCATACTGTATATGAAAATGTAGACCAGTGCCTTTTTAGGTTGTATAATTATAATTATTAATGTACTGTATGTCCCACCATATTTTCAGGGGTGGTCTTCAGTTTGCCGGCTGTCAGGATCCCGGCACACAGTATACTGGCGCCGGAATCCCGACAGCCGGTATACCGACACTTTTTCTCTCTCTTGGGGGTTCACGACCCCCCTGGAGGGAGAATAACGCGTGCCACCATGACCGCAAGGGGCTCATTTGCGCTCGCCATGCTGTCGGTATGCCGGCGGTCGGGATTCCGGCGTCGGCATGCTGGTCGCTGGGAGCCCATCCGCCGGCATACCCTACTACACCCTATTTTCAGTAGTGTAGTTGATGTTATAGTTTGCTCAGTGGCCGGCCATGTACACTGAGTTATATGACCGCAGCCGGCCCGCACAAGCAACTCTTGGACGACAGTCCAGATTGAGCATTCATGCACCGCCGACACCGAGGGTCGTTAAAGACCCGCGGTGCCGCACATCGGTCATCGTCGCCGGCATACACACTTGCCGAGAAAGTGAACAACATCACTCAAGAAGGGAGAAAATGAGCAACCTTGTTCATTTTATTGGTGAGTGTGTATGCACCTTAACACTTATGTTTTCTGCATTTTCTTTCTATTATTTCTCTGACGTCCTAGTGGATGCTGGGGACTCCGTAAGGACCATGGGGAATAGCGGCTCCGCAGGAGACTGGGCACAAAAGTAAAGCTTTAGAACTACCTGGTGTGCACTGGCTCCTCCCCCTATGACCCTCCTCCAAGCCTCAGTTAGATTTTTGTGCCCGAACGAGAAGGGTGCACACTAGGTGGCTCTCCTGAGCTGCTTAGTGAAAAGTTTAGTTTTAGGTTTTCTCTGACGTCCTAGTGGATGCTGGGGACTCCGTAAGGACCATGGGGAGTAGCGGCTCCGCAGGAGACTGGGCACAAAAGTAAAGCTTTAGAACTACCTGGTGTGCACTGGCTCCTCCCCCCATGACCCTCCTCCAAGCCTCAGTTAGATTTTTGTGCCCGAACGAGAAGGGTGCACACTAGGTGGCTCTCCTGAGCTGCTTAGTGAAAAGTTTAGTTTTAGGTTTTTTAGGTTCAGTGAGACCTGCTGGCAACAGGCTCACTGCATCGAGGGACTAAGGGGAGAAGAAGCGAACTCACCTGCGTGCAGAGTGGATTGGGCTTCTTAGGCTACTGGACATTAGCTCCAGAGGGACCGATCACAGGCCCAGCCATGGATAGGTCCCAGAGCCGCGCCGCCGGCCCCCTTACAGAGCCAGAAGACAGAAGAGGTCCGGAAAATCGGCGGCAGAAGACGACCTGTCTTCAACAAGGTAGCGCACAGCACTGCAGCTGTGCGCCATTGCTCTCAGCACACTTCACACTCCGGTCACTGAGGGTGCAGGGCTCTGGGGGGGGGCGCCCTGAGACGCAATAAAAACACCTTGGATGGCAAAAAATGCATCACATATAGCTCCTGGGCTATATGGATGAATTTAACCCCTGCCAGAATACACAGAAAAACGGGAGATAAGGCCACCGAGAAGGGGGCGGAGCCTATCTCCTCAGCACACTGGCGCCATTTTCCCTCACAGCTCCGTTGGAGGGAAGCTCCCTGGCTCTCCCCTGCAGTCACTACACTACAGAAAGGGTTAAAAAAGAGAGGGGGGCACTAATTACGCGCAGTATTAAAAATACAGCAGCTATAAGGGGAAAAACACTTATATAAGGTTATCCTTGTATATATATAGCGCTCTGGTGTGTGCTGGCAAACTCTCCCTCTGTCTCCCCAAAGGGCTAGTGGGGTTCTGTCCTCTATCAGAGCATTCCCTGTGTGTGTGCTGTGTGTCGGTACGTTTGTGTCGACATGTATGAGGAGAAAAATGATGTGGAGACGGAGCAGATTGCCTGTAATAGTGATGTCACCCCCTAGGGGGTCGACACCTGAGTGGATGAACTGTTGGAAGGAATTACGTGACAGTGTCAGCTCTGTATAAAAGACAGTGGTTGACATGAGACAGCCGGCTACTCAGCTTGTGCCTGTTCAGACGTCTCATAGGCCGTCAGGGGCTCTAAAGCGCCCGTTACCTCAGATGGCAGATATAGACGCCGACACGGATACTGACTCCAGTGTCGACGGTGAAGAGACAAATGTGACTTCCAGTAGGGCCACACGTTACATGATTGAGGCAATGAAAAATGTTTTACACATTTCTGATAATACGAGTACCACCAAAAAGGGGTATTATGTTCGGTGAGGAAAAACTACCTGTAGTTTTCCTGAATCTGAGAAATTAAATGAGATGTGTGATGATGCGTGGGTTTCCCCCGATAACAACTGATAATTTCTAAAATGTTATTGGCATTATATCCTTTCCCGCCAGAGGTTAGGGTGCGTTGGGAAACACCCCCTAGGGTGGATAAAGCGCTCACACGCTTGTAAGAACAAGGGCTCTACCCTCTCCTGAGATGGCCGCCCTTAAGGATCCTGCTGATAGAAAGCAGGAGGGTATCCTAAAATGTATTTACACACATACTGGTGTTATACTGCGACCAGCAATCGCCTCAGCCTGGATGTGCAGTGCTGGGTTGGCGTGGTCGGATTCCCTGACTGAAAATATTGATACCCTAGATAGGGACAGTATATTATTGCCTATAGAGCATTTAAAAGATGCATTTCTATATATGCGTGATGCACAGCGGAATATTTGCCGACTGGCATCAAGTCTAAGTGCGTTGTCCATTTCTGCCAGTAGAGGGTTATGGACACGACAGTGGTCAGGTGATGCAGATTCCAAACGGCATTTGGAAGTATTGCCTTATTAAGGGGAGGAGTTATTTGGGGTCGGTCTTTCAGACCTGGTGGCCACGGCAACAGCTGGGAAATCCACGTTTGTACCCCAGGTCGCCTCTCAACATAAGAAGACGCCGTATTATCAGGCGCAGTCTTTTCGTGGGCAATCGGGCAAAAGGTTCCTCATTTCTGCCCCGTGACAGAGGGAGAGGAAAAAGGCTGCAGAAATCAGCCAGTTCCCAGGAACAGAAGCCCTCTCCCGCCTCTGCCAAGCCCTCAGTATGACGCTTGGGCTTTACAAGCAGAATCAGGCACGGTGGGGGCCCGTCTCAATGAATTTCAGCGCGCAGTGGGCTCACTCGCAAGTAGACCCCTGGATCCTTCAGGTGATATCTCAGGGGTACAAATTGGAATTCGAGACGTCTCCCCCTCGCCGTTTCCTAAAGTCGGCTTTACCGATGTCTCCTTCTGACAGGGAGGCAGTTTTGGAAGCCATTCACAAGCTGTATTCCCAGCAGGTGATAATCAAGGTACCCCTCCTGCAACAGGGAACGGGGTATTATTCCACACTGTTGTGGTACCGAAGCCGGACGGCTCGGTGAGACCGATTCTAAATCTAAAATCTTGAACACTTACATACGGAGGTTCAAATTCAAGATTGAGTCACTCAGAGCAGTGATTGCGAACCTGGAAGAAGGGGACTACATGATGTCTCGGGACATCAAGGATGCTTACCTTCATGTCCCAATTTACCCTTCTCACCAAGGGTACCTCAGGTTTATGGTACAGAACTGTCACTATCAGTTTCAGACGCTGCCGTATGGATGGTCCACGGCACCCCGGGTCTTTACCAAGGTAATGGCCGAAATGATGATACTCCTTCGAAGGAAGGGAATTTTAGTTATCCCTTACTTGGACGATTCCCTGATAAGGGTAAGATCCAGGGAACAGTTGGAGGTCGGTGTAGCACTATCTCAGGTAGTGTTGCGGCAGCACGATTGGATTCTCAATATTCCAAAATCGCAGCTGATTCCGACGACTCGTCGTCTGTTCCTAGGGATGATCCTGGACACAGTCCAGAAAAAGGTGTTTCTCCCGGAGGAGAAAGTCAGGGAGTTATCCGAGCTAGTCGGGAACCTCCTATAACCGAGCCAAGTCTCAGTACATCAATGAAAGGGTTCTGGGAAAAATGGTGGCTTCCTACGAAGCAATCCCATTCGGCAGATTCCACGCAAGAACTTTCCAGTGGGACCTGCTGGACAAATGGTCCGGGTCGCATCTTCAGATGCATCAGCGGATAACCCTGTCACCAAGCACAAGGGTGTCTCTCCTGTGGTGGTTGCAGAGTGCTCATCTTCTAGAGGGCCGCAGATTCGACATTCAGGACTGGGTCCTGGTGACCACGGATGCCAGCCTGCGAGGCTTGGGAGCAGTCACACAGGGAAGGAATTTCCAGAGCTTATGGTCAAGCCTGGAGACATCACTTCACATAAATATCCTGAAGCTAAGGGCCATTTACAATGCTCTAAGCTCAGCAAGACCTCTGCTTCAAGGTCACCCGGAGTTGATCCATTCGGACAACATCACGGCAGTCACCCACGTAAACAGACAGGGTGACACAAGAAGCAGGAGGGCAATGGCAGAAGCTGCAAGGATTCTTCGCTGGGCGGAAAATCATGTGATAGCACTGTCAGCAAGTGGGGACTTCACCCAGAAGTCTTCCACATGTTTAAAAAACTCGACAAGTATTGCGCCGGGTCAAGGGACCCTCCGGCAATAGCTGTAGACGCTCTGGTAACACAGTGGGTGTACCAGTCAGTGTATGTGTTCCCTCCTCTGCCTCTCATACCCAAGGTACTGAGAATTATAAGATGGAGAGGAGTAAGCACTATATTCGGGCTCCGGATTGGCCAAGAAGGACTTGGTAACCGGAACTTCAAGAGATGCTCACGGAGGATCCGTGGCCTCTACCTCTAAGAAGGGACCTGCTCCAGCAAGGACCCTGTCTGTTCCAAGACTTACCGCGACTGCGTTTGACGGCATGGCGGTTGAACGCCGGATCCTGAAGGAGAAAGGCATTCCGGATGAAGTCATTCCTATCCTGATCAAAGCCAGGAAAGATATAACCGCAAAACATTATCACCGCATTTGGCGAAAATATGTTGCGTGGTGCGAGGCCAGTAAGGCCCCGACGGAGGAATTTTCAACTAGGTCGATTCCTACATTTCCTGCAAACAGGAGTGTCTATGGGCCTGAAATGGGGGTCCATTAAGGTTCAAATTTCGGCCCTGTCAAATTTCTTCCAAAAAGAACTAGCTTCAGTCCCTGAAGTTCAGACGTTTGTGAAAGGGGTACTGTATATACAGCCTCCTTTTGTGCCTCCAGTGGCACCTTGGGATCTAAATGTAGTTTTTGGGTTCCAAAAGTCACATTGGTTTGAACCACTTAAATATGTGGAGTTAAAATATCTCACATGGAAAGTGGTCATGCTGTTGGCCCTGGCCTGGGCCAGGTGCGTGTCAGAATTGGCGGCTTTATCCTGTAAAAGCCCTCATCTGATTTTCCATTCGGACAGGGCGGAATTGAGGACTTGTCCTCAGTTTCTCCCTAAGGTGGTTTTCAGCGTTTCACCTGAATCAACCTATTGTGGTGCCTGCGGCTACTAGGGACTTGGAGGACTCCAAGTTGCTAGACGTTGTCAGGGCCCTGGAAATATAGGTTTCCAGGACGGCTGGAGTCAGAAAATCTGACTCGTTGTTTATTCTGTATGCACCCAACAAGCCGGGTGCTCCTGCTTCTAAGCAGACTATTGCTCGTTGGATTTGTAGTACAATTCAGCTTGCACATTCTGTGGCAGGCCTGCCACAGACAAAATCTGTAAAAGCCCATTCCACAAGGAAGGTGGGCTCATCTTGGGCGGCTGCCCGAGGGGTCTCGGCTTTACAACTTTGCCGAGCAGCTACTTGGTCAGGAGAAAATACGTTTTGTAAAATTCTACAAATTTGATACCCTGGCTGAGGAGGACCTGGAGTTCTCTCATTTGGTGCTGCAGAGTCATCCGCACTCTCCCGCCCGTTTGGGAGCTTTGGTATAATCCCCATGGTCCTTACGGAGTCCCCAGCATCCACTAGGACGTCAGAGAAAATAAGAATTTACTTACCGATAATTCTATTTCTCGTAGTCCGTAGTGGATGCTGGGCGCCCAATCCCATCCCAAGTGCGGATTGTCTGCAATACTGGTACATAGTTATTGTTACCAAAAAAATCGGGTTATTGCTGTAGTGAGCCATCTTTTCTAGAGGCTCCTCTGTTATCATGCTGTTAACTGGGTTTAGATCACAAGTTATATGGTGTGATTGGTGTGGCTGGTATGAGTCTTACCCGGGATTCAAAATCCTTCCTTATTGTGTACGCTCGTCCGGGCACAGTATCCTAACTGAGGCTTGGAGGAGGGTCATGGGGGGAGGAGCCAGTGCACACCAGGTAGTTCTAAAGCTTTACTTTTGTGCCCAGTCTCCTGCGGAGCCGCTACTCCCCATGGTCCTTACGGAGTCCCCAGCATCCACTACGGACTACGAGAAATAGATTTATCGGTAAGTAAATTCTTATTTTTTATGTTCAGTGAGACCTGCTGGCAACAGGCTCACTGCATCGAGGGACTAAGGGGAGAAGAAGCGAACTCACCTGCGTGCAGAGTGGATTGGGCTTCTTAGGCTACTGGACATTAGCTCCAGAGGGACCGATCACAGGCCCAGCCATGGATAGGTCCCAGAGCCGCGCCGCCGGCCCCCTTACAGAGCCAGAAGACAGAAGAGGTCCGGAAAATCGGCGGCAGAAGACGTCCTGTCTTCAACAAGGTAGCGCACAGCACTGCAGCTGTGCGCCATTGCTCTCAGCACACTTCACACTCCGGTCACTGAGGGTGCAGGGCGCTGGGGGGGGGCGCCCTGAGACGCAATAAAAACACCTTGGATGGCAAAAAATGCATCACATATAGCTCCTGGGCTATATGGATGAATTTAACCCCTGCCAGAATACACAGAAAAACGGGAGATAAGGCCACCGAGAAGGGGGCGGAGCCTATCTCCTCAGCACACTGGCGCCATTTTCCCTCACAGCTCCGTTGGAGGGAAGCTCCCTGGCTCTCCCCTGCAGTCACTACACTACAGAAAGGGTTAAAAAAGAGAGGGGGGCACTAATTACGCGCAGTATTAAAAATACAGCAGCTATAAGGGGAAAAACACTTATATAAGGTTATCCCTGTATATATATAGCGCTCTGGTGTGTGCTGGCAAACTCTCCCTCTGTCTCCCCAAAGGGCTAGTGGGGTCCTGTCCTCTATCAGAGCATTCCCTGTGTGTGTGCTGTGTGTCGGTACGTTTGTGTCGACATGTATGAGGAGAAAAATGATGTGGAGACGGAGCAGATTGCCTGTAATAGTGATGTCACCCCCTAGGGGGTCGACACCTGAGTGGATGAACTGTTGGAAGGAATTACGTGACAGTGTCAGCTCTGTATAAAAGACAGTGGTTGACATGAGACAGCCGGCTACTCAGCTTGTGCCTGTCCAGACGTCTCATAGGCCGTCAGGGGCTCTAAAGCGCCCGTTACCTCAGATGGCAGATATAGACGCCGACACGGATACTGACTCCAGTGTCGACGATGAAGAGACAAATGTGACTTCCAGTAGGGCCACACGTTACATGATTGAGGCAATGAAAAATGTTTTACACATTTCTGATAATACGAGTACCACCAAAAAGGGGTATTATGTTCGGTGAGGAAAAACTACCTGTAGTTTTCCTGAATCTGAGAAATTAAATGAGATGTGTGATGATGCGTGGGTTTCCCCCGATAACAACTGATAATTTCTAAAATGTTATTGGCATTATATCCTTTCCCGCCAGAGGTTAGGGTGCGTTGGGAAACACCCCCTAGGGTGGATAAAGCGCTCACACGCTTGTAAGAACAAGGGCTCTACCCTCTCCTGAGATGGCCGCCCTTAAGGATCCTGCTGATAGAAAGCAGGAGGGTATCCTAAAATGTATTTACACACATACTGGTGTTATACTGCGACCAGCAATCGCCTCAGCCTGGATGTGCATGGCTGGGTTGGCGTGGTCGGATTCCCTGACTGAAAATATTGATACCCTAGATAGGGACAGTATATTATTGCCTATAGAGCATTTAAAAGATGCATTTCTATATATGCGTGATGCACAGCGGAATATTTGCCGACTGGCATCAAGTCTAAGTGCGTTGTCCATTTCTGCCAGTAGAGGGTTATGGACACGACAGTGGTCAGGTGATGCGGATTCCAAACGGCATTTGGAAGTACTGCCTTATTAAGGGGAGGAGTTATTTGGGGTCGGTCTTTCAGACCTGGTGGCCACGGCAACAGCTGGGAAATCCACGTTTGTACCCCAGGTCGCCTCTCAACATAAGAAGACGCCGTATTATCAGGCGCAGTCTTTTCGTGGGCAAGCGGGCAAAAGGTTCCTCATTTCTGCCCCGTGACAGAGGGAGAGGAAAAAGGCTGCAGAAATCAGCCAGTTCCCAGGAACAGAAGCCCTCTCCCGCCTCTGCCAAGCCCTCAGTATGACGCTGGGGCTTTACAAGCAGAATCTGGCACGGTGGGGGCCCGTCTCAATGAATTTCAGCGCGCAGTGGGCTCACTCGCAAGTAGACCCCTGGATCCTTCAGGTGATATCTCAGGGGTACAAATTGGAATTCGAGACGTCTCCCCCTCGCCGTTTCCTAAAGTCGGCTTTACCGATGTCTCCTTCTGACAGGGAGGCAGTTTTGGAAGCCATTCACAAGCTGTATTCCCAGCAGGTGATAATCAAGGTACCCCTCCTGCAACAGGGAACGGGGTATTATTCCACACTGTTGTGGTACCGAAGCCGGATGGCTCGGTGAGACCGATTCTAAATCTAAAATCTTGAACACTTACATACGGAGGTTCAAATTCAAGATTGAGTCACTCAGAGCAGTGATTGCGAACCTGGAAGAAGGGGACTACATGATGTCTCGGGACATCAAGGATGCTTACCTTCATGTCCCAATTTACCCTTCTCACCAAGGGTACCTCAGGTTTATGGTACAGAACTGTCACTATCAGTTTCAGACGCTGCCGTATGGATGGTCCACGGCACCCCGGGTCTTTACCAAGGTAATGGCCGAAATGATGATACTCCTTCGAACGTTTGGATTCTCAATATTCCAAAATCGCAGCTGATTCCGACGACTCGTCGTCTGTTCCTAGGGATGATCCTGGACACAGTCCAGAAAAAGGTGTTTCTCCCGGAGGAGAAAGTCAGGGAGTTATCCGAGCTAGTCGGGAACCTCCTATAACCGAGCCAAGTCTCAGTACATCAATGAAAGGGTTCTGGGAAAAATGGTGGCTTCCTACGAAGCAATCCCATTCGGCAGATTCCACGCAAGAACTTTCCAGTGGGACCTGCTGGACAAATGGTCCGGGTCGCATCTTCAGATGCATCAGCGGATAACCCTGTCACCAAGCACAAGGGTGTCTCTCCTGTGGTGGTTGCAGAGTGCTCATCTTCTAGAGGGCCGCAGATTCGACATTCAGGACTGGGTCCTGGTGACCACGGATGCCAGCCTGCGAGGCTGGGGAGCAGTCACACAGGGAAGGAATTTCCAGAGCTTATGGTCAAGCCTGGAGACATCACTTCACATAAATATCCTGAAGCTAAGGGCCATTTACAATGCTCTAAGCTCAGCAAGACCTCTGCTTCAAGGTCACCCGGAGTTGATCCATTCGGACAACATCACGGCAGTCACCCACGTAAACAGACAGGGTGACACAAGAAGCAGGAGGGCAATGGCAGAAGCTGCAAGGATTCTTCGCTGGGCGGAAAATCATGTGATAGCACTGTCAGCAAGTGGGGACTTCACCCAGAAGTCTTCCACATGTTTATAAAACTCAACAAGTATTGCGCCGGGTCAAGGGACCCTCCGGCAATAGCTGTAGACGCTCTGGTAACACAGTGGGTGTACCAGTCAGTGTATGTGTTCCCTCCTCTGCCTCTCATACCCAAGGTACTGAGAATTATAAGATGGAGAGGAGTAAGCACTATATTCGGGCTCCGGATTGGCCAAGAAGGACTTGGTAACCGGAACTTCAAGAGATGCTCACGGAGGATCCGTGGCCTCTACCTCTAAGAAGGGACCTGCTCCAGCAAGGACCCTGTCTGTTCCAAGACTTACCGCGACTGCGTTTGACGGCATGGCGGTTGAACGCCGGATCCTGAAGGAGAAAGGCATTCCGGATGAAGTCATTCCTATCCTGATCAAAGCCAGGAAAGATATAACCGCAAAACATTATCACCGCATTTGGCGAAAATATGTTGCGTGGTGCGAGGCCAGTAAGGCCCCGACGGAGGAATTTTCAACTAGGTCGATTCCTATATTTCCTGCAAACAGGAGTGTCTATGGGCCTGAAATGGGGGTCCATTAAGGTTCAAATTTCGGCCCTGTCAATTTTCTTCCAAAAAGAACTAGCTTCAGTCCCTGAAGTTCAGACGTTTGTGAAAGGGGTACTGTATATACAGCCTCCTTTTGTGCCTCCAGTGGCACCTTGGGATCTAAATGTAGTTTTTGGGTTCCAAAAGTCACATTGGTTTGAACCACTTAAATATGTGGAGTTAAAATATCTCACATGGAAAGTGGTCATGCTGTTGGCCCTGGCCTGGGCCAGGTGCGTGTCAGAATTGGCGGCTTTATCCTGTAAAAGCCCTCATCTGATTTTCCATTCGGACAGGGCGGAATTGAGGACTTGTCCTCAGTTTCTCCCTAAGGTGGTTTTCAGCGTTTCACCTGAATCAACCTATTGTGGTGCCTGCGGCTACTAGGGACTTGGAGGACTCCAAGTTGCTAGACGTTGTCAGGGCCCTGGAAATATAGGTTTCCAGGACGGCTGAAGTCAGAAAATCTGACTCGTTGTTTATTCTGTATGCACCCAACAAGCTGAGTGCTCCTGCTTCTAAGCAGACTATTGCTCGTTGGATTTGTAGTACAATTCAGCTTGCACATTCTGTGGCAGGCCTGCCACAGACAAAATCTGTAAAAGCCCATTCCACAAGGAAGGTGGGCTCATCTTGGGCGGCTGCCCGAGGGGTCTCGGCTTTACAACTTTGCCGAGCAGCTACTATGTCAGGAGCAAATACGTTTGTAAAATTCTACAAATTTGATACCCTGGCTGAGGAGGACCTGGAGTTCTCTCATTTGGTGCTGCAGAGTCATCCGCACTCTCCCGCCCGTTTGGGAGCTTTGGTATAATCCCCATGGTCCTTACGGAGTCCCCAGCATCCACTAGGACGTCAGAGAAAATAAGAATTTACTTACCGATAATTCTATTTCTCGTAGTCCGTAGTGGATGCTGGGCGCCCATCCCAAGTGCGGATTGTCTGCAATACTGGTACATAGTTATTGTTACCAAAAAAATCGGGTTATTGCTGTAGTGAGCCATCTTTTCTAGAGGCTCCTCTGTTATCATGCTGTTAACTGGGTTTAGATCACAAGTTATATGGTGTGATTGGTGTGGCTGGTATGAGTCTTACCCGGGATTCAAAATCCTTCCTTATTGTGTACGCTCGTCTGGGCACAGTATCCTAACTGAGGCTTGGAGGAGGGTCATAGGGGGAGGAGCCAGTGCACACCAGGTAGTTCTAAAGCTTTACTTTTGTGCCCAGTCTCCTGCGGAGCCGCTATTCCCCATGGTCCTTACGGAGTCCCCAGCATCCACTACGGACTACGAGAAATAGAATTATCGGTAAGTAAATTCTTATTTTTTCCAGCTAACTCATCTGTCACAGATGCCTCTTTTGTTGGGTGTTTTTGTCAGTGAGTATAATTTGTATTATTTTAATTGAAGAAATTGGGATGTTGATTTCCATTTGAAAATGGTGGATTTATAGCAATTGCTAAATCACTGGAAAATACATCCAAAGACTATTGATCTTGGCTTGATAATTCCCCCCTCCTATGAAGTCAAATTAATTTCTCCAGCATGACTCTATATTTGTTATTGCTCTAGTTATACCGCATTTACATAGTAATATGCTTCTACGGATATCTTGAATTTGCATAGCAGTGAAAGTGAGTATTTAAAATGGATGTTTACAGTGTTCTTTTCAGTTGTTAATTATTCAAAAAGGTAAACAACAGAGTCAAATATTTATAACAGAGTTACAGATTCATTCTTGCCAGCAATCTCCACAGGGTTCAACTCTATCTATCATGTATTATTCATTCAATGAAGTGGTAATGCTGACAGTAGATATAATTACAGTTGCATCCCAGAGTGCCTCCATTGTAAAATTAAGTGGATAATGGTGGTTGATTCCGACAAGCTTATCAAACACCCGAATGAGTTCTCAGATGCATAAAACAATTGTCATGTGTAGTTTTTTTTTGGCAAATACAACAGGATGTCTGTTCCTTAACATATAAACAATTCTGGCACAGTAGACTGGAAGATTTATGCTTCAGTCACTTTACAGAATATCATAACCTAAGTGGCTATTTCATGATCTAGTTATAAAATAATTTCCCACGGTAGTTTTATTGCAATATTATTTCTGCCAATCCTGACATTCAGTTAGCCTATACCGTAAGCATGGCAGAGGTGGGCAATGATTGTATGTTTCTAAGATTTTTTTTTTTTTTACGTCAATAGTTTTTATTGAGAGTATATGCAAATAAAGGGGTACAAAAAAAACAGGAATATGTAAAAGGAACAGAGTATAGGGAAAGGGGGATGTACACAATAACAATACCAAAAACATACAGAAACAGCAAAAATAAGAATATTGGAGAGGCATTTAGACAGCAGTACCAACAATAAGGATATGCAGACATTGCAAGCACTGACAAGAAGACAATTGTATCAAAATAAAAGAGAAAACAAAGGGAAGAGACATGAAATATTAGAGTGGAATCAAGAGGAAACATTCTCATTCAAGCTAAACTGTAGGGTAGAGGACCTAGAAGGTTGTGGTAACAAATCTGCCCCTTCTCCATCTGTGACATGTTCATGCCAGGACATCCATTTCATAATGGACAAGGAGGCCAAGGAGGAGTACAGCATGTATTCAGTTTCAATGGTAAAATAAAAGTGGATCTTATAAAGGACCTTTAAGATGGGAGGTGGTACAGATTGTTTGAGCTATAGTGACTCTCGCAGCTATGCACATATGACCCAGTAAATCTTTTTGGTTGGTCGAAAACCTTAGCTGGATAAATATGTAATAGCGCCAACGTTGGAGCTGGGCTGAGGGATAGATTTAAAACTGTATTAATTAACTCAAAAACACCCTTCCAAAAATCATGGAACAAGGGACATGACCAGAAAATATGGAATATATGACCTACCTCCCCACCTTTCTGCCAGTAATATTTAGGTCATGAGCGCCAAAAGGTGTGCAATCTGGGGTTAAGTACAGTCTATTTATCAGTCTGACGTGCATTTCTGAGTGATTCAGAAACTTGTACATACGAAAGGACATACTATATAAATTTTCCTATTGTGCATCAGATAGCGAAACATCTGGATCTCTCTCCGAACACATCTGCGCATTTGACTTTTGGGACAGGGCAAGTTTTATAAGTATACTATACCAAAAGGAAATATCCTTAGTGAGCATAAGTGATATACGAGACAGAACAGACTGAGCTAAAGGGCAAGGGGAGTTTCGTGATCAGGGAAGGCTATGAAACCAGTGCCGTATTTGAAGATAATTAAATATTTCCTCACACAGGAGAGAAAAATGTTCCTGCAATTGAGGGAATGTAAGCAGAGTACTCCCGTTTAAGAGATCGCCTAAGGTTCAGACATGACAAGTGTGCCAAAGGGAAACAATCAGATTGGGTATTAGCTTAATATTGGCTACCAAGGAAAAGGCTGCGTATGGATAGGTAAATCCAGAGAGTTTAGAGATTAGACTATCTCATGCTCATATAGATGAGGCCGTGGAGGGGAGAAAAGACAAATTTGGTGGCCGAAGGTTTTTGGGAGTCCATAGGAGATCTTCTAAGGGGTAGCTGAAACAACCTGTTCTCTGAATGGGTACCCAGGTGGACGTGGATGGGGTCACCACCCAATGTTTCAGTTGAGCTAGAAGGCATGCATCCTGGTGAATGGCCAAATGAGGGACAGCAAGAGCCCCATGGTGTCGAGGAAGAATCATTCTAGAGTGAGCTAGCTTAGGAGGGTGGGATTTCCATAGATATCTAGTGAGTATAAGCCTGCATTTATCTAGATAACGTCTGGGGAAGGAAATGGTGTAGTTTGAAATAGGTACATAGGGTTGGACAATAAGGACATTTTAAAGGCTGTTAGTTGTCCCAACCAGGATATTTCGTATGAGAGCCAAGATGATGTCAAGGACTTCACTGATGGGGGAGGGTAAGTTCACATCAAAAACAAGAGGTAGAGGGGGGGATGTGAATTCCTAGGTAGAGAACAAAGTCAGACCTCCAATTGTATGGATATTGAGAGTGTAAAGTTGCTATGACAGGGTCAGGCAGATTAACAGGAAGGGCGTCAGTTTTAGTCATGTACAGTTTATAATAGGAGGCATCACTGAATCTAGGGGCATTAAGGTGAGGGAGAGAAGAGGTTGGGTGTGTAACAAAGAGGAGAACGCAGAGACAAAGTTTATGAGAGCTCTGACCACAAATTAACCCTGGGAATTCCCCATCTGCTCTAATTTTGACTGCTAAGGGTTCTATTATTAAGAAAGAAATTAAAGCCAAAAGGGGGCAGGCTTCACGCATGCCATTAGTTATTGGAAACGTGTCCGCAGGAAGCCATTGCTGAACACCCGTGCAGTAGGTGAGCTATATAGCGCCAAAATGGATTCCAGAATCTGGTCACAAAAGTCAAATTTAATCAAGACAGTATGCATATACAACCAGTTCAGCCTATCAAACACTTTCTCAGCATCTAGGGAAAGCAGGAGGAATCCATCCCCTTCAGAAAAAGAATCAATTAAGTTGCCTGCCGGGCACAAACCCAATTTGTTCTGGGTTTATCAAAGATGGCAAATAAGTGTTAAGGCGGGTAGCTATCAACTTAGTATATAGCTTAACATCACCATTAAGTAGGGAAGTTGGGCGATAATTCTGAGAATGGGCTGGATCTTTCCATGGTTTGGGGATTGTAACTGCCTGGGCATCTAACATTTCCGTAGGGAATGTACCCACACGAGTCACTTCGTTAAACAGCGCCACCATCGCGGAGGAGAGACAGTCACCAAAAGTAATGTAAAAGTGTTAATAAAGCCATCAGGGCCAGTAGCCTTATTTTTAGGGAGGGATTTAATGGCAGCCTCCACTTCAAGTGAGGACCAAGGGGCATTTAGTGAATCTAGCTGGTCAAGTTAGGGGGAGGCAAGTCAATAGAGGACAGGAAAGATTGAATAGTATCGGTGGTAGGTTGGGGCGTAGAAAGGTCAGATTCCAAACTATATAATTGCACATAATAGTTTGCAAACTGATTAGTGATATCCAGAGGGTTCGCTAACTTGGTGCCCGATGGGGAAATAACATATTTAATTCTGTGGGAGCGTAATTTTCGAGCTAGCATCTTCCCAGGTCTGTTGCCCACTAAATAGAATTTTTGTCGTAATCTGTTAATGGCAACCTGAGTTTTGAGGACTAGAAGTTTCTGAAATTGACTACAGAACTCGGAAAGTTCCTTACGTAGGGCCCTAGTAGGATGGAGCTTATGTCTATCTTCGAGGTCCGTAAATTTAACCTCTAAATTAGTTTGAAGTTGCATAGTTTGTTTTTTAAGCATAGCCCCAGCTTGAATAGCTGAGCCACGAACTACCACTTTAAACGCGCACTAGTAATTCATTATTGAGCTATTAGAGGGGTAGTTCGTAGCCATATAAAGAGAGATACAATCAGAGCTAGTCTTTTTTTCATTAATGGATCAGATAGGGGGTGAGAGGAAATGCACCCCGCCTGGGAGCATAGAAGTTTTAAAGATGTCCCATCTCCAGGACAAAGTGGCATGGTCAGACCAGGATATGGGCAAAATGTCTAAAGGGCCAGAGTATTGTAAAGTCCGCTTATCACACTAAACAAGGTAAATACTAGAATTATAGACTGGGGGAAAAAAAGTATAGTCTCTGCCAGATAGATTTTGGATTCGCCATACATCATATAGGTCAAACTCTGCTAGAAGGTTATGGAATGCTGAGGAGGGACCAAGACATGATCTAGGAGTGTCGAGGCTAGGTGGGGTTGAATTATTTACTTTTGGGTCAGCCACTAAATTAAAGTCCCACAATAAAATTAAAGAGCCAAATCTGACCTTCTGTATTGTTAAGCAAAGTTTCCTAAGGAAAGCAACTTTATTGATTGAGTTAGGGGCATAAAGAGAAACAATGGTAATAGGTTTATCTTCTAATACACCCGTGAGAATCAGATATCAACCCGACTTGTCAGCTAATCGGGAATGTAAAACGAAGGAGACAGTGTTCCTGAAGAGGATAGCCGCTTCCTCTTGAAAAGGGCGTTAGCAAAGTACACTACTGGGTATCTCTGGTCTTTCAGTACAGGTGGGCCGATAGAAGAAAAGTGAGCCTCTTGCAGAACAATCATATTGGCTCTTTGTTTATAAAAAGAGGACAGTGCCAATCTACGCTTATTAGGGGAGTTTAATCCCTTGACATTTTACCATGGCAAAGCAGTCAAATGTCAATAGTTCAGGTTACATCCCGGGAAAGGGAGAAAAGGGAAGGGGAGAGTAAAAAACAGAGGAAAGGGTGGTGGAGAGAAACACAGAAGGAGAAAAAACTAAAAAGGACCCAGTATATCGGGTCTGCATTGCTGCTGTAGGGGAAAAAGGATACAGTGGGTTAAACAAGGAGGAAATGGCATCGGCAATCCACCCAGTGCCGATAAAAAAATAAGTAAATGTACATATAATATGAATGTCATAGCACCAACTAGTTTAAGCTATGAAAGCAGAGTCTAACATGGAGAACGACATACAAATATAGCACAAAATGTAACAGAGAAGATAAGAAAAACAATAAAAATATGAACCAAAAGCAGAAACGTTTAGAAACGACATAGTAACTAACTTAATTTGGTGAGACGCATTAGGTAGTCCCATAGACTCATCTTTCAAGAGGGTAAGCACACTCCATTGAGATTCAATAAGACTAGCAAAAACATTTAGAGAGAGTGTTCAAGTAGTAGACCATTCCTGTCGGGCGCGGAACACCTCTCGGAAGCGACAGGAAGCTTTACTGGAATGTCCCAATCGGCAAGCAGCTAAACACCAGCTCCTAGGTCAGAAATAACAAATGAGGAATTGTCATGGGCAACTATCATCTTCACCGGGAATCCCCACTGGTAGCAGATCTCCTGAGCCCAAAGGGCAGTGGTAATGGGAGCTAGTAATCTTCGCTTTGAAATAGTGGAAGCAGAACAATCCGGAAAAAGTTGCAAACCTCCCACAATATCAGACTCATCTGCGTCTTGGGCTGCCTGAAGGATACGCTCCTTAGTGTTGAAAAAGTGAACGCGTAGAAGTGTGTCATGGGAAGGGAAGTAGATAGGGTTTAGGAAGGCGATGTATCCAATCAACAAGCAGTTGATTGTCATCCGCCGCTGGTAATATCCTATGAAACAGAGACATCGCATAATCCAACAATTCTGTATTGGCTACAAAGTTGGGAATTCCTAGAATTTTAATATTATTCCTCCAAGAACGGTCCTCCAAATCTGCCATTTTGTTTTTGAATGCTTCCAATTCAGCTTGTTGATGGTTATGAGCAGAAATGAGATAATTGTGCGAAGCCACCAATTCCTCCATTTTATGCAATAGGTGGTCCGTTCGGTCACCAATGGTGGACAGCTCGACTTTCACATCACGTATAGCAGCGGTTAGGTCTTGGGAGAGGTCTGACTTGAAAGCTGCCAAAACTTGACAGAGAGTCTTCACCATGGAGGATCACTGGAGTAAAGCTCTACCCCTGGCACTGATAACAAATGTGCCTGCATGCACTCCGTAGGCCAGAGGTGGGGTACGGGTCACTTTCTGGCTGGGGAAAGACACCAGAAGGGGAAGGAGGAAACATAAGCACAATGAGGCCGTAGAGGCGGAAACCCTGCAAAGGTGAAGAAATGTTGGTTCGAAAGTAAAGTTATATGCGGAACATATAGACCCTTGGTGGTGGGGTAGAGAGCAGTAGGTCACATCACTCACTCACTGCAACACAGCATTCCACTATACAATGACATCCCCAGAGGGTTATAATAAGCGGGCAAGGATACTAAGTAAGACCGATGTAGTGTACTCACTCAGTTCTATAAAGACAAGGAAGGCAGTATGGTGACCAGGGACCGGGGATTTCTAGGTCTAATTGCAGTACCGCCGTAGATATTTCCACCTGAAAGTGGGGTAAATAGCTGTGTGCTGCGGAAGGGCGGCTATAGTGTAGAAGCCGTAATGAGGCGGTACCAGGCGCCGGTCAGCACAACGTTACTGTCAGCCTTATCTGTGTTAAACCAGATGCACAGGTCTCCTGCAGCTTAAAAAGCACTCAGGTAGAGGGAGAGGGTAGTGCTGGAGTATGTGGGTGTAGCAGGAGGACTGTGGGAAGATGACTCCCAGCTTCGACCCAGGGGATGCATTCACCAAGTCTGGAGGTACAGGCAGCATATATAAAGGAAGCCACGGGTCTCCAGCAGGTCAGCAGGCCGTAAGCAGCGGGTGGAGGAAGGGGAAGGTGCTCTGAAGCTGTTTACAGAGTGCACTCAGCGTCCCCCGCTTCCTGCAGCAGTGAACTGACGGAGGTCCTTCTCAGCGTCCCCCTCTCCCGGCAGCAGTGAACCGCCGGAGGTCCATCCCAGCATACAACCCGAGTGCGGACCTGGGCAGAGTAAGGGGGTCAGACTATGGCTCCTGGCAGTCAGTCAGGCGGCTTCCTAGCCCTGCGATGCTTCACGAACGACCTCCGGAGCCCGATCCACAGGTAGTGAGTATAATTGAGGCCCCGGCTTCACAATGTGCGTAGGCCGCAACCCGCTGAGTCAGACAAGCTGACTCACAGCTCCACGACACAGAGCACAGCATCCAGGGAATAACAAAAGGGCTGGTAGCTTTTTCAGGAGCAGCTAAATTCGGGGTGCAGAAAACCCCACTTTTATTGCCTATAAAGCAGGAGCTGCGGGCAGACATGCCTGCTCTCACCCTCAGCCAAGCCACTCCGTTTCTAAGATTTCTTAGAATCAACTGGTCACTGTAGTTTGCAATATAGTTCTCAATGCCACTATTTCCAGAAAAAAACAAAGTTATCATGTTAAATATTTTTTTGCATCATTTTTAAGTAGCATAGAGTTTTATAGAAAATGCGGACTGGTGTGTTTTTTTTCTGCAGTAGATATATTATTGTTCACCAAGCACATCTTAAGGTGTATGCCCACTACCCAGTCTAACACTACAATACAAAAGAAAGGGTGTGATACGAAATGCCAGTGGTCATGTCACCGACCGTGGCATCCTGACTTTTACAATGCCGAAAGGGTAATTAATTTACCCCTCCCCTGCCCTCTACCTTAACACAAACATGCCTGGGGTGGCGGCTAGGGTTAAGATAGTGGGGGTGGCAACTACAACTAAGACTAGGGTCTAGGGCTAAGACTCGGGTGGGGGGGTGACAGCTATGCCTACACCCCCCCGCCCCCTATCCCCGCCCTGACCTTAACCCTCACCTCAATACTTACCTTCGATATGCCATCGTTAGGTGGTCCAGTGCCGGGATTACTTGTGCTGTCGTTATTCCAGCATCGGTTACATGGCCACCGGCATCCAGACCATTGGGATGCTGACCACAAACCCTAAAAGAAATGCACCTACATTTGTGGATAAGACAATGGGGGTCATTCCGAGTTGTTCGCTCGCAAGCTGCTTTTAGCAGCTTTGCACACGCTAAGCTGCAGCCTACTGGGAGTGAATCTTAGCTTATCAAAATTGCGAACGAAAGATTAGCAGAATTGCGAATAGACACTTCTTAGCAGTTTCTGAGTAGCTCCAGACTTACTCGGCATCTGCGATCAGTTCAGTCAGTTTCGTTCCTGGTTTGACGTCACAAACACACCCAGCGTTCGCCCAGACACTCCTCCGTTTCTCCAGCCACTCCCGCGTTTTTCCCAGAAACGGTAGCGTTTTTTGAGCACACACCCATAAAACGGCCAGTTTCCGCCCAGAAACACCCACTTCCTGTCAATCACATTACGATCACCAGAACGAAGAAAAAACCTTGTAATGCCGTGAGTAAAATACCTAACTGCATAGCAAATTTACTTGGCGCAGTTGCACTGCGGACATTGCGCATGCGCATTAGCGACTAATCGCTCCGTTGCGAGAAAAAAATAACGAGCGAACAACTCGGAATGACCCCCAATGTACTGTACATTGTTGAAAACAGTAACAGCATCACTCCAAAGTCCTTCCTATTTCCATAGGACCACAGTCTTTATTGTTTCCCTTCTTGCTTGTTCTACCTTCCCAGTTTTGGTCATCCTGATATATTTATTATCATAATTTATTTATATATCGCCCATTGCACTTAATAGTTGGGATCATGCAGTCCCATCATTGGCACATTCATCCCCATTTGTAGGTAGTTGAGTAGTATTTTCCCTGCTACCTGCAGCGGAGGCCGGAATCTCCAGTGTAAGTGACAATAAAAATGTATTTATGTAAGAAATGTATGTAGCTTAGCACTTAGGGAGTGCTAAGTACACCCATGAGTGGGGGAGGTGGGGGTATGCCATGGGTAAACCCAGTGCTATTTTTCAGCCAGAACCAGCAGGAACTCAGGGGGTCATTCCGATTTGTTCGCTCATTGCCGATTTTCGCTATATTGCGATTAGTCGCTTACTGCGCATGTGCAAGGTTCGCAGAGCGCATGCGCTTAGTTATTTTACACAAAAGTTAGGTATTTTACTCACGGCATAACGAGGTTTTTTAATCGTTCTGGTGATCGTACTGTGATTGACAGGAAGTGGGTGTTTCCGGGCGGAAACTTGCCGTTTTCTGGGCGTGTGCGAAAAAACGCTGGCGTTTCTGGGGAAAACGCGGGAGTGTCTGAAGAAACGGGGGAGTGTATGGGTGAACGCTGGGTGTGTTTGTGACGTCAAACCAGGAACGAAACTGACTGAACTGATCGCAGTGGCTGAGTAAGTCTGGAGCTACTCAGAAACTGCTAAGAAATTTCTATTCGCAATTCTGCTAATCTTTCGTTCGCAATTCTGCTATGCTAAGATACACTCCCAGAGGGCGGCGGCTTAGCGTGTGCAATGCTGCTAAAAGCAGCTAGCGAGCGAACAACTCGGAATGAGGGCCTCAGTTCCTGAACCTCCCATTAAATATGACATAATCAAGAACTTGGTTCCTGAACCTGTCCTAGGCCAAAATGTAAGAAGAAGTTTTATTTTAAAGTCCATTTTGAGTGCCTTCTTTTCTAAAAAATTAACTATCTAGCTATCTTTCTATCTATCATCTATCTATAACGTTTTAAATAGCTTCACCCACAGACCCGTAGTTGCTGAACCTATTTTTCTAGAGAATAGTACTGGGGACACCCCTGAAGTGCAGTGGCCACTACCCTGATTCTGAGATTACCAGTGTAGGGAGGCTTCATTCATGTTTTAAATGAACAATGAAAGTGAAGGGACACCAGGCTTGCCTTTCCTTTGTTTCACTATTTTGTGTTTCAAGCTTTTTATTATATTTCTCAAATTGAACTTCTCCAAATTACAACCGTAAGTATAAGATGAGGCCTGATAAATACCACATCTGAGAAAAACTGTTGTCTGTTCAACCATAATGCTGGGGACAATCTCCCTGATGCACATTTAACATCCCCCTAATGCACCTCTAACACACCTGGCAGCTCATTTAAATAGTTCTGTCACTCAAAGTGAAGGAGCCATGTTTTATATATAGTGATCCTTCAGATGTTGCTTTATTATTCTTTCTAAAGTGTTTTGATATTTTGTTACAGAATCATTGCCATTGTTATGCATTGTAATCTTGCACAGCTTCTCTTAATAGTTCTTCAATAGAGAACAAGTGGAGGTATAGCCCATAGCAACTAATCAGCTCCTGCTGTATTATTCATCATTTATTTATTTATTAACGGTTTCTCATATAGCGCAGTATATTCTGTTGCGCTTTACAATTGGAACAACAGTAATAGAAACTGTAATAGAAAATTAGGTAATAACAGACTGACATAGAGGTAGGAAGTCCCTGCTCGCAAGCTTACAATCTGTAGGGAAATAGGCATTGATATAAAAGGATAGGTGTTATCTATTACATTATGGTCCTGCCAGATTGCAAATGTTCTTAATGGGCTGTATGATATGCTCAACCAGCAATGTTGGCCAAGGGTCAGGTGGGTGTGAAAGTGAAGAAAGATAAAATATGTGAGGTTATGAGTAGATTGTACAGAGGAGATGTAATTAGATAGGAGACATTGAAGGTTACATGGGTGGGCCCAGAATTTGATAAGCTTTTCTTAATAGGTGCATTTTCAGGGAACGCATGAAGGTTTATAGACTAGAGGTGAGTCTTATTGTGTGTGGTAGGACATTCTACTGTTAGGGTCTCCTGCTCTGTGCTGCCACGTCGTCATGGCAACCGGGAGACAAGTGCTAGCGGAGTAACCTGAGCGTAGCTGATACTCCGGTTCGGGTCTTTTGCTGTGCAGTGGTTACAGGCTCTGTGCACGGCAGGGGATCCGGTGCTGGTTTTTGTGCTCACAGTCTGTGAGGTCTGAGTGGGGCGTGGACAGCACCTGCTATATAAACCCTCTTCTCAGGTTAGGCAGATGCTGCTGAATCTTTGTTGGTTAGTCAGTTCCTGAAAGCTAGCTAGTACTGTGTATACTTTGTATTTGTTTGTTGCTTACTGCAAATAGGCCTTGGGATTTGGTATTACACTCTGCCAATCCAGACCTAGCAGTAAGACTGGAGTCAGTCGTTTAACCTGCTGGGGTTCTTTTGCTACTCTGTGAACCTAGCAAGTTTGCGGCTGTATTCTCAGACTTGCCTGCCAAAATCCTTTCTCACTGTGCAAGGTGTTCAGGTGTCAGTTTAGTGGCAGTAAGCTGAACCAGTGCACTGCAAGTGAGGACTAGGATTGTGGAGACTCTCCTTGTGTCTATTATTCCATCTCTGACCAAGGAGTTTACTGCCACACCCGTTGGTAACCCTTTAGGGTTTTGCTGTTGCCCTTAGCAACAGCATTTCGGGTTCTCTACGTATTAAATCACAACATCTCGCTTCTTTCCATCTGAGCATTCCTAATACTAGGGAGACACCCAGTTTCTTAGCCTTTGGGCTTCTCTGTTCACTTTGTGTTTATTTTGTTACCCTATCACCTTCTATGTATGTAATGTCATATTCCCCAGTCTGTCTGTGAGTTCATTTGTTTTGCATCCCTCTCCGTTCAGACACCAGTACATTCCTGCTGGCACTGGTGTGCATAACATCTACAGAGTGGGTGCAGCTTGGAAAAAGTCCTGTAATTTTGAGTGTAAACAAGTAATGCATGTGGATGAGAGACGCAGATCTTGTGCATAGCGGAGAGGTCGTATAGGGAGATATTTTGAGATGAGTGAAGAGATGTATGTTGGCGCAGTTTGGTTAATAGCCTTGTATGAAAGTAAAAGTATTTTACATTGAATAAGGTAGAATTCCCATAACCAATGGAGGGACTGACAGAGTGGATCTGCAGACGATGAATGTCTAGCGAGGGAAATTAGCCTCGCAGCTGCATTCAAAATGGATTGTAATGGTGAGAGCCTATTTTTGGGAAGACCAGTCAGGAGACTATTAAAATAATCAATGCGGGAGATAATGAGAGCGTGGATTAGAGTTTTTGTTGTGTCTTGTGTAATATATGGTCGTATTTTGGATATGTTTTTTAAATGTAACATGATTTTGAGCAGAGGTGTAGCTAGGTTCCATGGAGCCCGGAGCAAGGGAATGTTTCGGCGCCCCCTCTCCTGTACTGGATTGGGTGCATGTTACATGCCTAAGGCGTGCAATAAAAGTATAGGGGTGTGGCTTCATGGGAAATGGAAGTGGCTCAGAATAGTATCAATTCAGATTATACCACACAGTGTTGTCCGTTATTCACATTACACTACACAGTAGTACCCCTTACACACTTTATGCCCTTATACACGTTATACAACACAGTAAAGCTGCTTATACATGATATACCACAGTAGAGCCATTTATACGCATTATACCACAGTAGAGCCGTTTATACACGTCACACCACAGTAGTCGCATATATACGTTATGCCACAGTAGAACCGCTTATACATGTTACTCTGCAGCTTCTAATGCAGAGAGAGATGCTGCAGCAGCTGGGGCAGGGAGAGGTGCTGCAGCATCAATGTATAGAGATGCTGTAGCAGCCAGGGCAGAAAGAGGTGCTGGGGCACAGAGGTGCTGCAGCAGTAGCTGGGACAGAAAGAGGTGCTGGGGCAGAGAGGTGCTGCAGCAGTAGCTGGGACAGAAAGAGGTGCTGGAGCATCTGGGGCAGAGAGTGGTGTAGCAGGACATAAGTGACCCCGCTGCACAGCTACAAGCATACAGTGAAAGCTATAAAGAGGACGGCAGGGCTCCAGCATGTGCTGGCTGTCCGTGTCTCCTGCTGTCACCTCTGGCCTGCCCTGTTCCCTACCTAGTATCCGAGTTAAGTCAGTGTGCACCCTCTTGCTTCTCCTCCTCCTCCACCTCCTCTATGGCTGACTGTCCCTCCACCCATGGTATAGCGGGCAGAGAGACAATGGGGGCAGGCGACGGCGCGTAAGTTTGAGGTGGCAAGATGACATTCAAAATGAAATGGCAGAAAGGCATTCAGTGACACGGCCAAGTACAGATGGTGACAAATCAGGGGAGGATAGGTAGATTTGAGTATCATCCACATACAGATTATACTGAAATCCAAAAGAGCTGATTAGTTTGCCAAGAGATGAGGTATAGATTGAGAAAAGCAGAGGACCCAAGACTGAGCCCTGCAGGAACTCCAAATGAGAGAGGTAGCGAAGAGGAGGTGGATTCAAAAAAATGAACACTGAAAGAGCGATTAGATAGGTAGGTTGAGAAGCAAAAAAGGGTTGTGCCCTGGAGACCTATGGATTATAGTGTTTGTATGAGAAGAGAGAGAGAGAGAGAGAGAGAGAAGAGCTATAAGATGATAGCTGGAAGCTGATTGGTACTTTGGGCAGTTCTCTTACATCCTCTAAGAAGGTATGATATATCTCATCTTTTAGAGTAGTGTTTACATCTGAACCACTGAGCAGAGTACTAGAGATGAGCGGGTTCGGTTCCTCGGAATCCGAACCCGCCCGAACTTCAGGTTTTTTTACACGGGGCCGAGCGACTCGGATCTTCCCGCCTTGCTCGGTTAACCCGAGCGTGCCCGAACGTCATCATCCCGCTGTCGGATTCTCGCGAGGCTCGTATTCTATCGCGAGACTCGGATTCTATATAAGGAGCCGCGCGTCGCCGCCATTTTCACACGTGCATTGAGATTGATAGGGAGAGGACGTGGCTGGCGTCCTCTCCGTTTAGACTAGAGTACTAGAGAGAGACACAAATTTTGGGGAGCATATTATTAGGAGGAGTACTACTTGCTGCTGATAGTGTGACCAGTGACCACCAGTTTAATTAATCCGTTCTCTGCCTGATAAAAAACGATACACAGTGTGACACAGTCACATACCATATCTGTGCTCAGCCCAGTGTGCTGCATCATATGTAATACTGTATATCATTATCTGACTGTGCTGAGTGCTCACTGCTCACACAGCTTAATTGTGGCCCCCGAAAATTGCTATATACGGGAGGTAGGAGTTAAACTTACCAGTGATTTTTTGCACAACTAACAATGGAATAAGATTGGATCCAATTATCAAATGGACTAACATGATAAATACTAATGAATGATTATAACAAGATTGCATGCCCTTACTAATTGATTAACTAATCAGACTTTTTATGCTATTTTAATATTGATTATTATATCATTGATTATATCATAATTTTTGGTTATTTATGTGTAAATATATGGCCATATATGCTTCTTTTTTAAATAATAAATATACATATGTTTAATTTGATGTGACTGGACAGCGCTTCCTATTAAAACCTCGGTTTTAATTTTTTGTGATTTTAATTGTGGGGGAGACTGGGGAGCAGTTATAGCAGGAGTACATATTTTAAGTACAGTGCACACTTTTGCTGCCAGAGTGCCACTGCCAGTGTGACTGACTAGTGACCACTGACCACCAGTATTGTGATTGTCTGCTGACCACCAGTATATTGTGATTGTCTGCCTGAAAAAGTTAAACACTCGTCGTGTGGTGTTTTTATAAACGCATTCTGCAGACAGTGTCCAGCAGGTCCGTCATTACATAATATATACCTGTCCGGCTGCAGTACTAGTGTGATATATATATATTTTAATTTTATCTCATTATCATCCAGTCTATATTAGCAGCAGACACAGTACGGTAGTCCACGGCTGTAGCTACCTCTGTGCCGGCAGTCGCTCATCCATCCATAATTGTATACCACCTACCCGTGGTTTTTTTTTTCTTCTATCTTCTTGATACTAGTAGCTTACTTTAGGAGTCTGCAGTGCTGAGTCTGACAGACAGTGTCCAGCAGGTCCGTCATTACATAATATATACCTGTCCGGCTGCAGTACTAGTGTGATATATATATATATATTTTAATTTTATCTCATTATCATCCAGTCTATATTAGCAGCAGACACAGTACGGTAGTCCACGGCTGTAGCTACCTCTGTGTCGGCAGTCGCTCGTCCATCCATAATTGTATACCACCTACCCGTGTTTTTTTTTTTTTTTCTATCTTCTTGATACTAGTAGCTTACTTTAGGAGTCTGCAGTGCTGACAGACAGTGTCCAGCAGGTCCGTCATTACATAATATATACCTGTCCGGCTGCAGTACTAGTGTGATATATATATATATATATATTTTAATTTTATCTCATTATCATCCAGTCTATATTAGCAGCAGACACAGTACGGTAGTCCACGGCTGTAGCTACCTCTGTGTCGGCAGTCGCTCGTCCATCCATAATTGTATACCACCTACCCATGGTTTTTTTTTTTCTATCTTCTTGATACTAGTAGCTTACTTTAGGAGTCTGCAGTGCTGACAGACAGTGTCCAGCAGGTCCGTCATTACATAATATATACCTGTCCGGCTGCAGTACTAGTGTGATATATATATATATATTTTAATTTTATCTCATTATCATCCAGTCTATATTAGCAGCAGACACAGTACGGTAGTCCACGGCTGTAGCTACCTCTGTGTCGGCAGTCGCTCGTCCATCCATAATTGTATACCACCTACCCGTGGTTTTTTTTTTTTTTCTATCTTCTTGATACTAGTAGCTTACTTTAGGAGTCTGCAGTGCTGAGTCTGACAGACAGTGTCCAGCAGGTCCGTCATTACATAATATATACCTGTCCGGCTGCAGTACTAGTGTGATATATATATATATATTTTAATTTTATCTCATTATCATCCAGTCTATATTAGCAGCAGACACAGTACGGTAGTCCACGGCTGTAGCTACCTCTGTGTCGGCAGTCGCCGGGGAGTGTTTTTTGGAAGGGCCATCCTGCGTGACACTGCAGTGCCACTCCTAGATGGGCCAGGTGTTTGTGTCGGCCACTAGGGTCGCTTAGCTTAGTCATCCAGCGACCTCGGTGCAAATTTTAGGACTAAAAATAATATTGTGAGGTGTGAGGTGTTCAGAATAGACTGAAAATGAATGGAAATTATGGCTTTTGAGGTTAATAATACTTTGGGATCAAAATGACCCCCAAATTCTATGATTTAAGCTGTTTTTTAGTGTTTTTTGAAAAAAACACCCGAATCCAAAACACACCCGAATCCGACAAAAAAAATTCGGTGAGGTTTTGCCAAAACGCGGTCGAACCCAAAACACGGCCGCGGAACCGAACCCAAAACCAAAACACAAAACCCGAAAAATTTCAAGTGCACATCTCTACAGAGTACACCACGTAGAGTGCGTGCTATAAAAGCTGTAAAATTAAGGAAATACAAGATAAGAAAGACAAGATAATGTATGGACATTATTGCAAAAATATTGCCTATTGCCTGTATAATATATTGTTTAAACCAGTGGTTCCCAAACTGTGTGCCGTGGCACCCTGGGGTGCCTCGGGACACTTGCAGGGGTGCCTTGGATTGGTGGTCCAGGACAAATTAAAATTATTTATGCTCGAGGGCGCCGTGATTCCAAAAAGTTTGGGAACCACTGGTTTAAACCCTGCGGAGCACATACTGGTACACCAGGAAAAACATGTTCAAGTTTAGTTGCCAGCCTTGTGGCACTAATTTAAAAACCCAGGTGCACAGGGTTTTTCCTGCAGCCACCAAATTTTGCTATTCAGTTGGAGGTCAGTAAATGAGACAAGCTGATAAATACAGAAATCACCACGTCTTTTTTCACGCACCTCCAGAGCAAATCTGATTTTTCCTAAAATTGTTATTTGAACTTGTTCTAGCACCCCAGCAGCACTCCCCCTCCCCCCTGAGAACTATTTAAGCATTTGGAAGTTTCCAGTTAGCTTAATTAGTCTGCAAATATTCACCTCCTGAACCAGTGTCTTCTCCTCCAGAGTTGGGATATGGGGGTCATTCCGAGTTGATCGTAGCTGTGCTAAATTTAGCACAGCTACGATCATCCTTCCTGACATGCTGGGGGACGCCCAGCACGGGACTAGTCCGCCCCGCATGTCAGTCCGGCCCCCCTCGCAGAAGTGCAAAGGCATCGCACAGTGGCGATGCCTTTGCACTTCAGGAGTAACTCCAGACCAGCGCAACTTTAGCGTGCTGGCTGGGAGCTACTCCTCGCTCCCTGGGCTGCAGCGGCTGCGTATGACGTCACGCAGCCGCTGCGCCCCACCCCCGTTCGGTCCGGCCACGCCTGCATTGGCCGGACCGCGCCTACGAAATGGTGGCCAAATGCCGCCGTTTCGCCCCCTCCCGTCCATCGATGTCCTGCTACGGCCTTCGGCCGACCCGCAGGCGCACTACGGCACCGGCGCAGCAGCGAGACGTTCACTCTGCTGCGTTAAAGCGCAGTGAGCGAACGGGTCGGAATGACCCTCATGGACTCCTGCAGCAGCGGTGAGTGAAGTAATGTGTGTGAGTGTTTGTAAGTATGTGTGAGTTTGTGTGTGCGTGCATGAGCAAGTGTGTGCCTTCCTGTGTGTATGATTTCCCCCAGAGGTAGCAGCTAGGAGCAATACTTCTCCCAGCAGTCACCGAGCCACCCAGCAGCGCCCGAGCCTCCAAGTAGCTCCCTCCCCAGTGCAAAGATAAAGTGGAGAACACCGGGAGCTGCATAGACCACTGGAGACCCTTGTAGGGGTCAATTATCAATTATGTTTTTTCTTCTCGCAGGGTTTTCAGAGCTGAAAAGCCTGCAACCGGTTTTTAAAAATTGGTAACCATGGGTATCAGGAGCACGCATATCTGTGGTTAACCAAAACTGGGCATTATGGGCACAAGGTTTTTTTGCTCACTAAACCTTATTTCTCTGACGTCCTAGTGGATGCTGGGGACTCCGTAAGGACCATGGGGAATAGACGGGCTCCGCAGGAGACTGGGCACTCTAAAGAAAGATTCAGGACTATCTGGTGTGCACTGGCTCCTCCCCCTATGACCCTCCTCCAAGCCTCAGTTAGATTTCTGTGCCCGGCCGAGCTGGATGCACACTAGGGGCTCTCCTGAGCTCCTAGAAAGAAAGTATAGTTTAGGTTTTTTATTTTACAGTGAGACCTGCTGGCAACAGGCTCACTGCAGCGAGGGACTAAGGGGAGAAGAAGCGAACCTACCTAACTGGTGGTAGCTTGGGCTTCTTAGGCTACTGGACACCATTAGCTCCAGAGGGATCGAACACAGGACCCAACCTCGTCGTCCGTTCCCGGAGCCGCGCCGCCATCCCCCTTACAGAGCCAGAAGCAAGAAGGTCCGGAAAATCGGCGGCTGAAGACTTCTGTCTTCCTCCAAGGTAGCGCACAGCACTGCAGCTGTGCGCCATTGCTCCTCATGCACACCACACACTTCGGTCACTGATGGGTGCAGGGCGCTGGGGGGGGGGCGCCCTGAGCAGCAATAATATACACCTTGGCTGGCAAACTAACACCATATATAGCCCCAGGGGCTATATAGGTGTAAATTAACCCCTGCCAGACGTTTTAAAATCGCGGGAGAAAGCCAGCCGAAAAAGGGGCGGAGCCTTCTCCCTCAGCACACTGGCGCCATTTTCCCTCACAGCTTCGCTGGAAGGATCGCTCCCTGGCTCTCCCCTGCAGTCCTGCACTACAGAAAGGGTAAAAAAGAGAGGGGGGGCACAATTTAGGCGCAGTATACAATATATATGCAGCTATAAGGGAAAACACTTTTATAAGGTGATATCCCTGTGATATATAGCGCTCTGGTGTGTGCTGGCATACTCTCCCTCTGTCTCCCCAAAGGGCTTTGTGGGGTCCTGTCCTCTGTCAGAGCATTCCCTGTGTGTGTGCTGTGTGTCGGTACTGCTGTGTCGACATGTATGATGAGGATAATGATGTGGAGGCGGAGCAAATGCCTGTGAATGTGATGTCACCCCCTGCGGGGTCGACACCTGTGTGGATGGACTTATGGAAGGAATTACGTGACAGTGTCAGCTCCTTACATAAAAGGTTTGACGACATAGGACAGCCGGCTTCTCAGCTTGTGCCTGTCCAAGCGTCTCAAATGTCATCAGGGGCTGTAAAACGCCCGCTACCTCAGATGACAGATACAGATGTCGACACGGATACCGACTCCAGTGTCGACGACGATGAGATTAGTGTACCCTCCAATAGGTCCACCCGTTACATGATTGAGGCAATGAAAAATGTATTACACATTTCGGATAATACCCCAGGTACCACAAAAAAGGGTATTATGTTTGGTGAGAAAAAACTACCAGTAGTTTTTCCTGCATCTGAGGAATTAAATGAGGTGTGTGAGGAAGCGTGGTCTTCCCCAGATAAGAAATTAATAGTTTCTAAACGGTTATTGGCAGCGTACCCATTCCCGCCAGAGGATAGGTCACGTTGGGAAACACCCCCTAGGGTAGATAAAGCGCTGACACACTTATCAAAAAAGGTGGCACTACCGTCTCCGGATACGGCCGCCCTAAAGGAACCTGCTGATAGAAAGCAGGAACATACCCTTAAAGCTATATACACACACACCGGCATTATATTGAGACCCGCTATTGCATCGGCTTGGATGTGCAGTGCTGCAGCTGCGTGGTCAGATTCCCTGTCTGATAACATTGATACCATGGATAGGGACAATATTTTGCTGACGATAGAGCATATAAAAGACGCCGTCTTATACATGCGTGATGCACAGAGGGATATTTGCCGGCTGGCATCAAAAATAAGCGCTATGTCCATTGCCGCCAGAAGGGGGTTATGGACTCGGCAATGGTCAGGCGATGCCGACTCGAAGCAGCACATAGAAGTTTTGCCCTATAAAGGGGTGGAACTTTTTGGGGATGGTCTGTCAGACCTTGTTTCCACAGCTACTGCTGGGAAATCGACCTTTTTGCCACAGGCTACCCCACAGCAAAAGAAAGCACCGTATTATCAGGTACAGTCCTTTCGGCCCCAGAAGAATAAGAGGGCTAGAGGCTCATCCTTTCTGCCGAGGGGCAGAGGTAGGGGGAAAAAGCTGCAGCACACAGCTAGTTCCCAAGAGCAGAAGTCCTCCCCTGCGTCCAGTAAGTCCACAGCATGACGCTGGGGCTGCTCAGGCGGACCTGGGTACGGTGGGGGCCCATCTTAGGAATTTCAGCACACAGTGGGCTCTCTCACAGGTGGATCCCTGGGTCCTTCAAGTAGTGTCTCAGGGGTACAGGCTGGAATTCGAGACGTCTCCCCCCTGCCGTTTCCTAAAATCTGCCTTACCGGCAACTCCCTCTGCCAGGGAGGCAGTGTTGGTGGCTATTCAAAAACTATATTCACAGCAAGTGATTGTCAAGGTACCCCTCCTTCAACAGGGAAAGGGTTACTATTCCACAATGTTTGTGGTACCGAAACCGGACGGTTCGGTGAGACCCATCTTAAATTTACAAAAACAACAATAAACTGCTTTAACAGCGCCTCACGGACTGAATAAATCAAATTCTCCTGATAAGGCCACGCCTCCTCCAGCACACCTTGCCAAGGTAACCGTTCTTGGAAGTAACTGCGGGTTTGTTCTCCCCGCTAGTCGCCTCATACTCTCCACAGAGATTTCTGAATAGCCGCGGACTTGGGTCTCTCCCTCCAGCCGTTCACATCATCATACGGCTCTCCGCCAGTGAACTCACGGTTCCCTCTCCATTGCGGCAGTCGCATCAGTGGGCACTGCAGGACACCTCACCGAGGACGCTCGGCTCTGGAACCAGCCCACAAAAGGAGAGGTATTATACTGTGTTCAACACCGATTTTACCCGCAATCTGAATATTTGGGACATTCATCCATATGGTTATTCACTGTACCTCCAGCCTCCGGCTCTGCGGCTATTACCACTCACAGCTTTAAACATCAGCTGGACTTTAATTTCAGTGGACTTTTCTATCTAGAGAACTGACACAGCTGGTGTCTATTGAATTTGATACATTGAGTCAAGGTGTGCTTTCATTTTTATTGGTGTATTGTCACATTTTAGCTATTATTATTTTTAGTTATTAAATCTATCATATTTATACATCGGCTCTCTAATTCCTTTTCAATATCTTTTTCCCTGCTAATTTGCGCAGCTGATTCTTTTGTTTTTATATTCTTTTGTTTTTACCATCTTAAATTTAAAAGCCTTGAACACTTATATCAAAAGGTTCAAGTTCAAGATGGAATCGCTCAGGGCGGTTATTGCGAGCCTGGACGAGGGGGATTACATGGTCTCCCTGGACATCAAGGATGCGTACCTGCATGTCCCTATTTACCCTCCGCACCAGGAGTACCTCAGATTTGTGGTACAGGACTGTCACTATCAGTTCCAGACGCTGCCGTTTGGGTTATCCATGGCACCGAGGGTCTTTACCAAGGTAATGGCCGAAATGATGATACTCCTTTGCAAGAAGGGAGTTTTAATTATCCCATACTTGGACGATCTCCTGATAAAGGCGAGGTCCAAAGAACAGTTGGTAGTGGGGGTAGCACTTTCTCGGGAAGTGCTACAACAGCACGGCTGGATTCTCAATATTCCAAAGTCACAGCTGGTCCCGACGACACGTCTTCTGTTCCTGGGAATGATTCTGGACACAGACCAGAAAAGAGTGTTTCTTACAGTGGAAAAAGCCGAGGAGTTGTCATCTCTAGTCAGAGACATCCTAAAACCAGGACAGGTGTCGGTACATCAATGCACACGAGTCCTGGGAAAAATGGTAGCTTCGTACGAAGCAATCCCATTCGGAAGGTTCCACGCAAGGACGTTCCAGTGGGACCTGTTGGACAAATGGTCCGGATCCCATCTCCAGATGCAACAGCGGATAACCCTGTCGGCAAGGACCAGGGTGTCGCTGCTGTGGTGGCTGCAGAGGGCTCATCTACTAGAGGGCCGCAGATTCGGAATACAGGACTGGGTCCTGGTGACCACGGATGCCAGCCTTCGGGGCTGGGGTGCAGTCACACAGGGAAGAAATTTCCAAGGACTGTGGTCAAATCGGGAGATTTCGCTTCACATAAATTTTCTGGAGCTAAGGGCCATTTACAATGCCCTAAGCCAAGCAAGGCCCCTGCTTCAGAACCAGCCGGTACTGATCCAATCAGACAACATCACGGCGGTCGCCCATGTAAACGGACAGGGCGGCACAAGAAGCAGGATGGCGATGGCAGAAGCCACAAGGATTCTCCGATGGGCAGAGAATCATGTGTTGGCACTGACAGCAGTGTTCATTCCGGGAGTGGACAACTGGGAAGCAGACTTCCTCAGCAGGCACGACCTCCACCCGGGAGAATGGGGACTTCATCCAGAAGTCTTCCAAATGCTGGTAGACCGTTGGGAAAGACCACAGGTGGACATGATGGCGTCCCGCCTCAACAAAAAGTTGAAAAGATATTGCGCCAGGTCAAGGGACCCTCAGGCGATCGCTGTGGACGCTCTAGTCACACCGTGGGTGTACCAGTCGGTTTATGTGTTTCCTCCTCTGCCTCTCATTCCCAAGGTACTGAGAATAATAAGAAAGCGAGGAGTGAAAACTATACTCGTGGTTCCGGATTGGCCAAGAAGAGCTTGGTACCCGGAACTTCAAGAGATGCTTGCAGAGGACCCTTGGCCTCTGCCGCTCAGACAAGACCTGCTGCAGCAGGGACCCTGTCTGTTCCAAGACTTACCGCGGCTACGTTTGACGGCATGGCGGTTGAACACCGGATCCTAAAGGAAAAGGGCATTCCGGAGGAAGTCATCCCTACCCTGATCAAAGCCAGGAAGGATGTCACCGCAAAACATTATCACCGCATTTGGCGAAAATATGTTGCGTGGTGTGAGGCCAAGAAGGCCCCGACGGAGGAATTTCAGCTGGGTCGATTCCTGCATTTCCTGCAAGCAGGGGTGACGTTGGGCCTCAAATTGGGGTCCATTAAGGTCTAGATTTCGGCTCTGTCGATTTTCTTCCAAAAAGAACTGGCTTCACTGCCTGAAGTTCAGACGTTTGTCAAAGGAGTTCTGCATATTCAACCTCCTTTTGTGGCCCCAGTGGCACCTTGGGATCTCAATGTGGTTTTGGAATTCCTGAAATCACATTGGTTCGAGCCACTTAAGACTGTGGATTTGAAATATCTCACGTGGAAAGTGGTCATGTTGTTGGCCCTGGCTTCGGCCAGGCGAGTATCAGAATTGGCGGCTTTGTCTTGTAAAAGTCCTTATCTGATTTTCCATATGGATAGGGCAGAGTTGAGGACTCGTCCTCAGTTTCTCCCGAAGGTGGTCTCAGCTTTTCACTTGAACCAACCTATTGTGGTGCCTGCGGCTACTAGGGACTTGGAGGATTCCAAGTTACTGGACGTAGTCAGGGCCCTGAAAATGTATGTTTCCAGGACGGCTGGAGTCAGGAAGACTGACTCGCTGTTTATCCTGTATGCACCCAACAAGCTGGGTGCTCCTGCTTCTAAGCAGTCTATCGCGCGCTGGATTTGTAGCACTATTCAGCTGGTGCATTCTGCGGTGGGATTACCGCAGCCTAAATCAGTGAAAGCCCATTCCACAAGGAAGGTGGGCTCATCTTGGGCGGCTGCCCGAGGGGTCTCGGCTTTACAACTTTGCCGAGCTGCTACTTGGTCAGGGGCAAACACGTTTGCAAAATTCTACAAATTTGATACCCTGGCTGAGGAGGACCTGGAGTTCTCTCATTCGGTTCTGCAGAGTCATCCGCACTCTCCCGCCCGTTTGGGAGCTTTGGTATAATCCCCATGGTCCTTACGGAGTCCCCAGCATCCACTAGGACGTCAGAGAAAATAAGAATTTACTCACCGGTAATTCTATTTCTCGTAGTCCGTAGTGGATGCTGGGCGCCCATCCCAAGTGCGGATTGTCTGCAATACTTGTAAATAGTTATTGTTACTATAATCGGGTTGTTATTGCGAGCCATCTGTTCAGAGGCTCCATTGTTATCATACTGTTAACCGGGGTTCCTATCACGAGTTATATGGTGTGATTGGTGTGGCTGGTATGAGTCTTACCCGGGATTCAAAAATCCTTCCTTATTGTGTCAGCTCTTCCGGGCACAGTTCCTAACTGAGGCTTGGAGGAGGGTCATAGGGGGAGGAGCCAGTGCACACCAGATAGTCCTGAATCTTTCTTTAGAGTGCCCAGTCTCCTGCGGAGCCCGTCTATTCCCCATGGTCCTTACGGAGTCCCCAGCATCCACTACGGACTACGAGAAATAGAATTACCGGTGAGTAAATTCTTATTATCCAGTTGAATGCCCCCCTGAGAGTGGCAGTACGTACTGGTGCACCAGTGCATACTTCTACTTGTAATACCACAAATGAAGCCACTGCAAGGGAGTGCAGTTAATTTGCTGACGGCTGAATCCCGACCGCTGACAATGCCGACAGCCGGCTACTAAAGGCTGTTCCCACTCATGGGTGTCCACGACACCTACGAGTGCAGCAAGCCCACAAGGGGACTCTTTGTGCTCGCCCAGCTGTCGGCATACTGACAGCCAGGGTGCTGTTGTTGGTATACTGACGGCCAGCATCCCGGTCATCGGTATAGCATACTAATCCCCTATAACTGTGTCTCCTTAGTAAAACAGAAATAGAAATTTGACTCCTCAATGTGAAATAAATAAATGTATAGTAAGCCTGCCTATGTAATAGATAGATCAGCCAATCAGGAGCAGCTGCTCATGTAGAAGAGGTTTATCTTGTCCATTTTCCAACTGTTGCTGTCCTCCTGTAGCCTGTGTCGATCCCCCTCATCTATTTTGCTTGTAGATCACATACCCGCTTATAACCCCAGTCTCAAAATTTCCATTGCTGTTTACTTAATTAACTGAGACAGTGAGTTGACTTGAAAAAAAATGTTTGACTCATACATACATACTTTTTAAGTTTTTACTCCGGGAAATACCCTTAAAGGGTGATGCAGCTGGTCACTGTAGAGGTGAGTTGCTGTGCCTTACTATGCCCTGCAGCACAATGCCACTAATATCAGGAATGCGGACTGGTAGCAGGTGAAATATTATGCAATTCTCAGGAAATCACGTCATCACTGGTAGTATGTGAGAGGGTTGCCTGCTTCTCCAGAAAATTCCCTATGATCTGGGAGAGTAGGTAAGTATGCTTTGAAGCTGTTTGTGAGGAGCTAAATTAGTGGCTTAAATTAATAAGTACCTTACTGAGTCTATACTGTATAAACCATGACGTAAGTTAACATAAAAATATATAACAGATATTCCTTCATATGCAGTGTACAGCATACTATTTTGTTGTAAACAGCAGTACAGAGTGCTACAGTGAGAGATGAGATGCCACACCACAGATGTGTCCTCTTACGTCTTTTGCCTGCAATGCGTTCGCATCGCATGCAGAGATACCTGGCATACATATGCTCCCGCTCCCGTATACTTAGTACACCAAGCAGTCGCAGGCAGCGGGAGTAAGACGCTCCCACTGCCCTACATTAGGAGGGGGGACTCGGCCGCATTGTATGGGCACGAGTAGCGTGCAGGTACTACCTGTAGTTATGTGTGGTTTACTAGGCTGCATTTAAGGGTGCATGTGCACGCACAGAGGACTGCTAGTGGCGTGGATTGCGGCAATGCCGCGCCATGCAGCACTTTTAAGCAAAGATGTGTGAGGACACATCTGTATACTATAAATCAAGCTCGCTATCTTAATGTATTTAAATGCATGCAATTCTAACGTGTGTATAACTTTTATACCAGTAAGCTGTACACAGATATATTTTAATGTAAGCATTTCCTTAGTCTGATGTCATTTGTAATTCAGCTATAATGGTCCTGCTTTTTTCTGTTTTAAAACATTCAGGAGAAGATTTATCAAAGCTTGGAGAGTGATAAGGTGGAGAGATATAACATACCAACCATTCAGCCCATACCTGCCATTTTTCAAACACAGCCTATAACATGGCAGTTTGAAGCTGGTTAGTTCTCAGAGTTGGGCTGGACCAAGGGCCGTGCCGGTACAGTTTTTGTGCTCCAGTGCTGCCCGCAGCCGTGCTCCACATTTACATGGCTGGCTGCGGGAGGCACACAGGTTAAAGGCAGGACAAATGCTTCCCGGATGCTCTATGCTAAAACAAATCAGCCGAGAATCTCCACATCCCTAAGCTGCTACACTCTGTCTCGGCAGGTGTGAATGCGCACATGCATCGTGACATCTTATGTCACATGTGGCTGTGCACCACTGTAGGTGACCCGAGCAAGCCTCCCTCAAGCAAGAAGAGCAAGCCACAGAAGAATGGGAAACCACACTGCAGTGAAGCAGATAAGTTTGCTTGCGCTGCCGCGGGGGTGCTGAGAGATGATTATTGAAGGGAACGAGGGGAGTGCTTTGGGGTGGACATATAAAGGGGGAAGCTTTGAGAATTGAGCTTTGAGAATTGGACACTGAAGGGGTGAGCTGTGAGAGTTGGACTGAAGGGGGGAGCTGTGAGAAGTGGAGACTGAAGTGGAAGGCAAGTGTTGTGAGAGGTGAACACTGAATTGGGAGGAGCTGTGAGACATGGACACTGAAGTGGGAGGAGCTGTGAGACATGGACACTGAAGTGGGAGGAGCTGTGAGACATGGACACTGAAGGGAAAGGAGCTGTGGGAGGTGGACACTGAAGTTGGAGGCGAGTGTTGTGAGAGGTGGACATTGAAGGAGAGGAGCTGTGACACATGGAGACTGAAGGGTAAGGAGCTGTGAGACATGGACACTGAAGGGAAAGGAGCTGTGGGAGGCAAGTGTTGTGAGAGGTGGACACTGAAGGAGGGGAGTTGTGAGACTTAAGGGGGGAGCTTTGAAAATTGGACACTGAAGGTGTGAGCTGTGAGAGGTGGACACTGAAGGGGAAGGAGTATGAGAAGTGGACACTGAAGGGGAGGGAGCCATGAGATGTCGACACTGATGGTGGGCTGTGAGAGGAGGATACTGAAGGGGGTGAGTGTTGGGAGAGGGGAACACTGAAGAGGAGGAGCTACTAGCGGTGGACACTGAAATGAGCTGTGATGAAAGGGGTCAGTGAGTATTTTCACGTAGACAGTGTGTGCTTTTAGGGGAGCAGTGATGCGGTCAGTGAGGGAGAGGGTCAGTGACTGAGTTTTGAGGGGGTCAGAGAGTGCTATGAGGTCATGATATGAGGGCTCAGTGATATATGGAAGGAACAGGCAGTGAGAGAGAACTATGGATAGGGTAATGAGAGACGGCTATGAAAGTACAATCAGGGAGATATGCATGAAAGGCTGGTAGCAAGCCAGGGCTACTTGATTGCATTTGCCCCCATGCTAAAAGTCGCCAGTCAGCCCTTTAGTACTTAACCTCTCTCCAAGCTTTGATAAATATCTCCCTCAGTTTAATATTAAAACTATTAATCAATATTCTGATTCACTGACTATTTGTTAAATTCTAATGTGTTGTTTGCTGACGTTTCTTTTTTATACTGTATGTCAGTGAGCATTTTTTGTCCTTTTCTTTCAGAGCTACCAACCAGTAGACATCATATGACTGTGGTTTTTTTAGGATCAATTGCCTTTGTGTGCTTCATAGTACTCACATCCTACTCAATGACCAGGTAATGATGTTCTGTATATTTTGTTTTTTTATGGATAGGATTATACTTTGTGGAAAATAACCTGATTTATGACTAGTAAGAGAAATTTATCAGGGATTACTTTCTGTTCATTGAGCCAATGGGTCATTCAAATAAAAATGTGAAAAATGTTAAACCATCTGAGTAAGATGTGTGACTGTCCTAGTATCACAATCATGTGATTGCTTTGCTTCCGTTGTATATTTATAAGCAGAACTGAACATTTTCTTTGCATTTTTAAGAGATCAACAGTAAACCATAATATTATGCAACATAGAGGCCAATAGCACACTCAACTATTAATAGTACAGTAGTTAACTCAAGTAATAAATGAAGTCCAAAAAGATTACTCAGTGGGTGTCTGGTGTTACGTAGAGATGAGCGGAACTCCCTCCCCAATTTCACTACCCGAGCCCGGATCCGAGTCCGGCTCGTGTTTTCCCGCCTGACTCGGAAACCAGAATGAGGCAAAACATCATCATCCCGCTCTCGGATTCTCACGGGGTTTGGGTTCCATATAAGGAGCTGCGCGTCGCCGCCATTTTCACTCCGGCATTGGAGAGTGTAGAGAGACGACGTATCTCCATCCTCAATGTCCTGCATCAGTTCAGTGGTAGTGTCTTGTGCTGCATCAGTCCAGTCACAGTGGTGGTGTCCTCTGCTGCCATATGTCCACTGCTGCTGTATAAATCCAGTCCAGTGATGCTGTGTTGTGCTGCATCAATCCAGTGGTAGTCTCTTGTGCTGCATCATTCCAGTCATAGTGGTGGTGTCCTCTGCTGCCATATGTTCAGTGCTGCTGTATAAGTCCAGTCCAGTCCAGTGGTGCTGTGTTGTGCTGCATCAGTTTAGTGGTGGTGTATTGTGCTGCATCAGTCCAGTCACAGTGGTGGTGTCCTCTGCTGCCATATGTCCAGTGCTGCTGTATAAATCCAGTCCACTGCAGTTGTGCTGTATTGTCCTGCATCAGTACAGTGGTAGTGTCCCTGTGCAGCTGTATATGTCCAGTGGTACTGGCGTATATGTCCAGTGATACTGCCGTATATGTCCATTGATACTGCTGTATATGTCCAGCGGTACTGCCGTATAAATCCAGTGATACTGCCATATATGTCCAGTGGTACTGCCATATAATTCCAGTGGTACTGGGGTATAAATCCAGTGATACTGCCACATATGTTCAGTGGTACTGCCATATAATTCCAGTGGTAATGGCGTATAAATCCAGTCCAGTGATACTGCGGTATATGTCCAGTGGTTCTGCCATATAATTTCAGTGGTACTGCCGTATAATTCCAGTGATACTTCCGTATAATTCCAGTGATACTGCCGTATAATTCCAGTGATACTGCCATATAATTCCAGTGGTACTGGCGTATAATTCCAACGGTACTGCCTTATAAATCCAGTCCAGTGATACTGCCATATATGTCCAGTGGTACTGCCGTTTAATTCCAGTGGTAAAGCCGTATAATTCCAGTGGTACTGTCATATAATTCCAGTGATACTGCCGTATAATTCCAGTGGTACTGTCGTATAATTCCAGCGGTACTGGCATATAAATCCAGTCCAGTGATACTGCTGTATATGTCCAGTGGTACTGCCATATAATTCCAGTGATACTGTCATATAAATCCAGTGGTACTGGCGTATAAATCCAGTCCAGTGGTACTGCCGTATAAATCCAGTGATACTGCTGTATATGTCCAGTGGTACTGCCGTATAAATCCAGTCCAGTGATACTGCCGTATATATGTCCAGTGATACTGCCTTATATATGTCCAGTGATACTGCCGTATATATGTCCAGTGGTACTGCCGTATATATGTCCAGTGGTACTGCCGTATATATGTCCACTGGTACTGCCGTATATGTCCACTGGTACTGCCGTATAAATCCAGTGGTACTGGCATATAAATCCAGTCCAGTGATACTGCCGTATATGTCCAGTGGTACAGCCGTATAAATCCAGCGCTACTGCCGTATATGTTCAATGGCACTGCTGTATAAATCCAGTGGTACTGCCGTATAAATACAGTGATACTGCCGTATATGTCCAGTGGTACTGCCGTATAAATCCAGTGGTACTGGCGTATAAATCCAGTCCACTGTTACTGCCGTATATGTCCAATGGTACTGGTGTGTAAGTCCAGTGTTACTGCCGTATAAATCCAGTCCAGTGGTTCTGCCATATAAATCCAGTGGTACTACCGTATAATTCCAGTGAAACTGCCGTATAATTCCAGTGATACTGCCATATAATTCCAGTGATACTGCCGTATAATTCCAGTGGTACTGGCGTATAAGTCCAGTGATACTGCCGTATAAATTCAGTCCAGTGGTACTGCCGTATAAGTCCAGTGGGACTGCCGTGTAATTCCAGTGATACTGTCGTATAATTCCAGTGATAATGCCGTATAATTCCAGTGATAATGCCGTATAATTCCAGTGATACTGCCGTATAATTCCAGTGATACTGCCGTATAATTCCAGTGGTACTGCCGTATAAATCCAGTCCAGTGGTGCTGCCATATAAATTCAGTGGTGCTGTCCTGTGCTGTATATTATTTACTCCAAATAAAGGGGTTATTAAATAGTTAATCCAAAAAATGTTCACAGATTTTGCCCTGTGTGGTGTAGAAGTACGCTCTCCTGTACCGCATATTATTATATAACGCCAGAAAAATAATGGAGAACAAAAATTTGAAGGATAAAATAGGGAAAGAACCACTTCCTCCTAGTGCTGAAGCTGCTGCCACTAGTCATGACATAGACAATGAAATGCCATCAACGTCGTCTGCCAAGGCCGATGCCCAATGTGATAGTAGAGGGCATATAAAATCCAAAAAGCCAAAGTTCAGTAAAAAGACCCCAAAAAATAAATGTAAATGGTCTGAGGAGAAACGTAAACTTGCCAATATGCCATTTACGACACGGAGTGGCAAGGAATGGCTAAGACCGTGGCCAGGGCCGGTTCTGGCGCTCTGTGCGCCCCGGGCGGCAATAGGGGGCGTGGCTTCATACAGGGGGCATGGTCATTTACGCCCCCTGTACAGACTGAAATTATGTGCGGTGCGTGATGACGTCATCGCGCACCGCACAGCAAAGGTCCTCTCCACGAAGGGAAACTAGACGCGTACGAGTCTAGTTCCCTTCGTCGAGAGGACCTTTGCTGTGCGGTGCGCGATGACGTCCTCGCGCACCGCACAGTAAAGGACCTCTCCACGAAGGGAAACTAGACGCGTACCCGTCTAGTTTCCCTTCACAGCGGCAGCGGGGGAGCAGCGGCCAGCGGCAGCAGGCGGGCAGCGGGGGGCACACAGCAGCAGCAGATCTTGCCCTGGTGCGGCGCCCTCCGGAGGCGGCTCCACGGGCAAAAGTCCTGCTTGCCCGTGGCAAGATCCGCTACTGACGCTATGTTCATAACTAGTGGGTTAGCTTCACATGATGATGGAAGCCCTCATCCTCCCGCTAGAAAAATGATAAGCGTTAAGCTGGCAAAAGCACAGCAAAGAACTGCGTTCTAAGATGGTATCACAAATCCCCAAGGAGAGTCCAAGTGTGTCAGTGGTTGCGATGCCTGACCTTCCCAACACTGGACGGGAAGAGGTGGCTCCTTCCATCATTTGCACGCCCTCTGCAAGTGCTGGAAGTAGCACCCACAGTCCAGTTTCTGATATTCAAATTGAAGATGTCACTGTTGAAGTACACCGGATGAGGATATGGGTGTTGCTAGCGCTGAGGAGGAAGTTAATGATGAGGATTCTGATGGTGATGTGGTTTGTTTAAATTAGGAACCGGGGGAGACACCTGTTGTCCGTGAGATGAATAAGCCCATTGTGACGCCTGGGCAAAATACCAAAAAAGCCACCTCTTCGGTGTGGAATTATTTCTCCCCAAATCCAGACAACAGGTGTCAAGCTGTGTGTTGCCTCTGTCAATCTGTAATAAGTAGGGGTAAGGATGTTAGCCACCTCGGAACATCCTCCCTTATAAGTCACCTGCTGTGCATTCATCAGAAGTCAGTGTCAAGTTGTAAAACTTTGGGTAAAAGCATAAGCAGTCCACTGACACCTAAATCCCTTCTTCCTCCTGTACCCAAGCTCCTGCAAGCCACACCACCAACTCCCTCAACGTCAACTTCCTCCTCAGTCAGGAACGTCCGTAGTCCTGCAGGCCACGTCACTGGCAAGACTGAGGAGTCCTCTCCTAACCGGGATTCCTCCGGAGGATCCTTGAGTGGTACGCCTACTGCTCCTGTTGCTGCCACTGCTGTTGTTGCTGCTTGGAGTCGATCATCATTCCAGAGGGGAAGTCGGAAAACCACTTGTACTACATCCAGTAAGCAATTGACTGTCCAACAGTCCTTTGTGAGTAAGATGAAATACAGTAGGACAGCAGTCATCCTGTTGCAAAGTGGGTAACTGAGGCCTTGAAAGCTATGTTGGTGTTAGACGTGTGTCTGGTATCTGCCATTAGTTCAGTGGGACTTAGAAAATTGATGGAGGTAGTGTGTCCCCCCGGTATCAAATCCCATCTAGGTTCCACTTCACTAGGTAGGCGATACCGAGAATGTACGTAAGAAAAAGTGTCCCCAGTGTCCTAAAAAATGCAGTTTTTCCCACTGTCCACTTAACCACGGACATGTGGACAAGTGGAACAGGGTAGACTAAGGACTATATGACTGTGACAGCCCACTGGGTAGATGTATTGCCTCCTGTAGCAACAACAGCGGCACCAGTAGCAGCATCCCGCAAACGCCAACTCGTTCCTAGGCAGGTTATCACCGCTTTTCATAAGAGGCATACCGCTGACAACCTCTTACGGAAACTGAGGGACATCATCGCACAATGGCTTACCCCAATTAGACTCTCCTGGGGATTTGTGATATCGGACAATGCCACCAATATTATGCGTGCATTACATCTGGGCAAATTCCAGCACGTCCCATGTTTTGCACATACAATTAATTTGGTAGTGCAGAATTTTTGAAAAATGATAGGCGTGCAGAAGATGCTGTCGGTGGCCCGGAAAATTGTGGGCCACTTTCGACATTCAGCCACCGCGTGCCGAAGACTGAAGCGCCAGCAAACACTCCTGAACCTGCCCTGCCATCACCTGAAGCAAGAGGTGGTAACGAGGTGAAATTCAACACTCTATATGCTTCAGAGGATGAAGGAGCAGTAAAAGGCTATTCAAGCCTATACATCCACCTACAATATAGGCAAAGGAAGGGGAATGCACCTGACTCGAGCACAGTGGAGAATGATTTCCGTCTTGTGCAAGGTTCTCCAACCCTTTGAACTTGCCACACATGAAGTCAGTTCAGACACTGCCAGCTTGAGTCATGTTATTCCCCTCATCAGGCTTTTGCAGAAGCAGCTGGAGAAATTGAAGGAGGAGCTAAGATGGAGCGATTCCGCAAAGTATGTGGGACTTCTGGATGGAGCCCTTCATTCGCTTTGCCAGGATTCAAGGGTGGTCAATCTCTTGAAATCAGAGCACTACATTTTGGCCACTGTCCTCGATCCTAGGTTTAAAGCCTACGTTATATCTTCGTTTCCGGCAGACACAAGTCTGCAGAGGTTCAAAGACCTGCTGGTGAGAAAATTGTCAACTCAAGCGGAACGTGACCTTTCAACAGCTCCTCCTTCATTTTCTCTCACAACTGGGGCTGCAAGGAAAAGGATAAGATTTCCTAGCCCACCCGCTGGCGGTTATGCAGGGCAGTCAGGAGCAAGTGCTGACATCTGGTCCGGACTGAAGGACCTGCCAACGATTACTGACATGTCTACCGTCACCGCATATGATTCTGCCACCATTGAAAGAATGGTGGAGGATTATATGAGTGACAGCATCCAAGTAGGCATTATATGAGTGACAGCATCCAAGTTTCCTGTCAGTATGTATACTGACAGGAAAAAGATGCAATTTGGATGCCCTTGCACAAACTGTCTTTATTTTACCGAAGTTGCCCCCCCTCCAGCGTGTACTCCGAAAGAGTGTTTAGTTCTGCCGGTAACCTTGTCAGCGATCGGCGTAGGAGTTACTTTAACAAAATGTGGAGAAGATGATGTTCATCAAAATGAATTATAAATTCCTCTAGGGAAGACCTTTACCAGCAGTTGCCTCCAGAAAGTACACAGGGATCTGTGATGATGGATTCCAGTGGGGACAAATTAATACTCTGTGAGGAGGAGGATGTACACACTGAAAGGGGTGAGGAATCGAAGGATGAGGATGAGGTCGACATCTTGCCTCTGTAGAGCCAGTTTGTGCAAGGAGAGATTGATTTCTTCTTTTTTGGTGGGGGCCCAAAGAAACCATTCATTTCTGCCAGTCATGTGGCAGACCTTGTCGCTGAAATGATTGGTTTGTTAAAGTGCGCATGTCCTGTTTATACAACATAAGGGTGGGTGAGAGGGCCCAAGAACAATTCCATCTTGCACCTCTTTTTCTTCTTTGCATCATGTGCTTTTTGGGGACTAGTTTTTTAAAGTGCCATCCTGTCTGACAATGCCGTACAAATCCAGGAGTACTGCCGTATAAGTCCAGTCCAGTTGTGCTGTATCAGTGCAGTGGTGGTGTCTTGTGCTGCCATAAGTCCAGTGGTGGTGTCCTGTGCTGTATGTTATTTACTCCAAATAAAAGGATTATATACATTACTTATATTATTATCCAAATAGTTTTTACAGGGTTTGCCATGTGTGGTGTAGGGGTACACTCGCCTGTGCTGCATATTATTATAATAGCTCCAAATAAAAGGGTTATTATTATCCAAATTAATTTTACAGGCTTTGCCGTGTGTGTGTGTGTGTGTGTGTGTGTGTGTGTGTGTGTGTGTGTGTGTGTGTGTGTGTGTGTGTGGTTTAGGGGTACGCTCTTCTGTGCCACCAATATTGTGCATGTATTACATCTGGGCAAATTCCAGCACGTCCCATGTTGTTCGTGCCGCACACTTGTGTCGCTTAGCTTAGTCATACAGCTACCTCATTGCACCTCTTTTTCTTCTTTGAATGATGTGCTGTTTGGAGCCTAGTTTTTTTAAGTGCCATCCTGTCTGCAACTGCAGTGCAACTCTTAGATAGGCCTGGTGTTTGTGCCGCACACTTGTGTCGCTTAGCTTAGTCATCCAGCTACCTCATTGCACCTCTTTTTGTTCTTCACGTGAAATTGCTGTTTGGGGCCTAGTTTTTTTAAGTGCCATCCTGTCTGCCATTGCAGTGCCACTCCTAGATGGGCCAGGTGTTTGTGCCGCACACTTGTGTCGCTTAGCTTAGCCATCCAGCTACCTAATTACACCTCTTTTTCTTCTTTGCATCATGTGCTGTTTGGGGCCTATTTTTTAAATCTGTTATCCTGTCTGCCACTGCAGTGCCACTCCTAGATGGGCCATATGTTTGTGTGCCGCACACTTGTGTCGCTTAGCATAGTCATCCAGCCAACTCAGTGCAACCTTTTGGCCTAAAAACAATAGTGTGAGGTGTTCAGAATAGACTGGAAATGAGTGGGAATGAATGTTATTGAGGTTAATAACACCGTAGGATCAAAATTACCCCTAAATTATGTGATTTTACCAGTTTCTCTGACGTCCTAGTGGATGCTGGGAACTCCGAAAGGACCATGGAAAATAGCGGCTCCGCAGGAGACTGGGCACAAAAGTAAAAGCTTTAGGACTAGCTGGTGTGCACTGGCTCCTCCCCCCATGACCCTCCTCCAAGCCTCAGTTAGATTTTTGTGCCCGAACGAGAAGGGTGCAATCTAGGTGGCTCTCCTGAGCTGCTTAGAGTAAAAGTTTAAATTAGGTTTTTTATTTTCAGTGAGTCCTGCTGGCAACAGGCTCACTGCATCGAGGGACTGAGGGGAGAAGAAGCGAACTCACCTGCGTGCAGAGTGGATTGGGCTTCTTAGGCTACTGGACATTAGCTCCAGAAGGACGATCACAGGCCCAGCCATGGATGGGTCCCAGAGCCGCGCCGCCGTCCCCCTTACAGAGCCAGAAGAGCAGAAGAGGTCCGGAAAATCGGCGTCAGAAGACGTCCTGTCTTCAATAAGGTAGCGCACAGCACCGCAGCTGTGCGCCATTGCTCTCAGCACACTTCACACTCCGGTCACTGAGGGTGCAGGGCGCTGGGGAGGGGCGCCCTGAGACGCAATAAAAATACCTTAGATGGCAAATAAAATACATCACATATAGCTCCTGGGCTATATGGATGCATTTAACCCCTGCCAGAATACATAGAAAAATGGGAGATAAGGCCGCCGATAAGGGGCGGAGTCTATCTCCTCAGCACACTGGCGCCATTTCCCCTCACAGCTCCGTTGGAGGGAAGCTCCCTGGCTCTCCCCTGCAGTCACTACACTACAGAAAGGGTTAAAAAAGAGAGGGGGGCACTAATTACGCGCAGTATTAAAGATACAGCAGCTATAAGGGGAAAAACACTTATATAAGGTTATCCCTGTATATATATATATAGCGCTCTGGTGTGTGCTGGCAAACTCTCCCTCTGTCTCCCCAAAGGGCTAGTGGGGTCCTGTCCTCTATCAGAGCATTCCCTGTGTGTGTGCTGTATGTCGGTACGTTTGTGTCGACATGTATGAGGAGAAAAATGATGTGGAGACGGAGCAGATTGCCTGTAATAGTGATGTCACCCCCTAGGGGGTCGACACCTGAGTGGATGAACTGTTGGAAGGAATTACGTGACAGTGTCAGCTCTGTATAAAAGACAGTGGTTGACATGAGACAGCCGGCTACTCAGCTTGTGCCTGTCCAGACGTCTCATAGGCCGTCAGGGGCTCTAAAGCACCCGTTACCTCAGATGGCAGATATAGACGCCGACACGGATACTGACTCCAGTGTCGACGGTGAAGAGACAAATGTGACTTCCAGTAGGGCCACACGTTACATGATTGAGGCAATGAAAAATGTTTTACACATTTCTGATAATACGAGTACCACCAAAAAGGGGTATTATGTTCGGTGAGGAAAAACTACCTGTAGTTTTCCTGAATCTGAGAAATTAAATGAGGTGTGTGATGATGCGTGGGTTTCCCCCGATAACAACTGATAATTTCTAAAATGTTATTGGCATTATATCCTTTCCCGCCAGAGGTTAGGGTGCGTTGGGAAACACCCCCTAGGGTGGATAAAGCGCTCACACGCTTGTAAGGGCTCTACCCTCTCCTGAGATGGCCGCCCTTAAGGATCCTGCTGATAGAAAGCAGGAGGGTATCCTAAAATGTATTTATACACATACTGGTGTTATACTGCGACCAGCAATCGCCTCAGCCTGGATGTGCAGTGCTGGGTTGGCGTGGTCGGATTCCCTGACTGAAAATATTGATACCCTAGATAGGGACAGTATATTTTTGCCTATAGAGCATTTAAAAGATGCATTTCTATATATGCGTGATGCACAGCGGAATATTTGCCGACTGGCATCAAGTCTAAGTGTGTTGTCCATTTCTACCAGTAGAGGGTTATGGACACGACAGTGGTCAGGTGATGCGGATTTCAAACGGCATTTGGAAGTATTGCCTTATTAAGGGGAGGAGTTATTTGGGGTCGGTCTTTCAGACCTGGTGGCAACGGCAACAGCTGGGAAATCCACGTTTGTACCCCAGGTCGCCTCTCAACATGAGAAGACGCCGTATTATCAGGCGCAGTCTTTTCGTGGACAAGCGGGCAAAAGGTTCCTCATTTATGCCCCGTGACAGAGGGAGAGGAAAAAGGCTGCAGAAATCAGCCAGTTCCCAGGAACAGAAACCCTCTCCCGCCTCTGCCAAGCCCTCAGTATGACGCTGGGGCTTTACAAGCAGAATCAGGCACGGTGGGGGGCCCGTCTCAATGAATTTCAGCGCGCAGTGGGCTCACTCGCAAGTAGACCCCTGGGTCCTTCAGGTGATATCTCAGGGGTACAAATTGGAATTCGAGACGTCTCCCCCTCGCCGTTTCCTAAAGTCGGCTTTACCGATGTCTCCTTCTGACAGGGAGACAGTTTTGGAAGCCATTCACAAGCTGTATTCCCAGCAGGTGATAATCAAGGTACCCCTCCTGCAACAGGGAACGGGGTATTATTCCACACTGTTGTGGTACCGAAGCCGGACGGCTCGGTGAGACCGATTCTAAATCTAAAATCTTTGAACACTTACATACAGAGGTTCAAATTCAAGATTGAGTCACTCAGAGCAGTGATTGCGAACCTGGAAGAAGGGGACTACATGATGTCTTGGGACATCAAGGATGCTTACCTTCATGTCCAAATTTACCCTTCTCACCAAGGGTACCTCAGGTTTATGGTACAGAACTGTCACTATCAGTTCAGACGCTGCCGTATGGATGGTCCACGGCACCCCGGGTCTTTACCAAGGTAATGGCCGAAATGATGATATTCCTTCGAAGCAAGGGAATTTTAGTTATCCCTTACTTGGACGATTCCCTGATAAGGGTAAGATCCAGGGAACAGTTGGAGGTCGGTGTAGCACTATCTCAGGTAGTGTTGCGGCAGCACGATTGGATTCTCAATATTCCAAAATCGCAGCTGGTTCCGACGACTCGTCTTCTGTTCCTAGGGATGATCCTGGACACAGTCCAGAAAAAGGTGTTTCTCCCGGAGGAGAAAGCCAGGGAGTTATCCGAGCTAGTCAGGAACCTCCTAAAACCGAGCCAAGTCTCAGTGCATCAATGCACAAGGGTTCTGGGTAAAATGGTGGCTTCCTACGAAGCAATCCCATTCGGCAGATTCCACGCAAGAACTTTCCAATGGGACCTGCTGGACAAATGGTCCGGGTCGCATCTTCTGATGCATCAGCGGATAACCCTGTCACCAAGAACAAGGGTGTCCCTCCTGTGGTGGTTGCAGAGTGCTCATCTTCTAGAGGGCCGCAGATTCGGCATTCAGGACTGGGTCCTGGTGACCACGGATGCCAGCCTGCGAGGCTGGGGAGCAGTCACACAGGGAAGGAATTTCCAGGGCTTATGGTCAAGCCTGGAGACATCACTTCACATAAATATCCTGAAGCTAAGGGCCATTTACAATGCTCTAAGCTTAGCAAAACCTCTGCTTCAAGGTCAGCCGGTGTTGATCCAGTCGGACAACATCACGGCAGTCACCCACGTAAACAGACAGGGTGGCACAAGAAGCAGGAGGGCAATGGCAGAAGCTGCAAGGATTCTTCGCTGGGCGGAAAATCATGTGATAGCACTGTCAGCAATTCCGGGAGTGGACAACTGGGAAGCAGACTTCCTCAGCAGACACGACCTCCACCCGGGAGAGTGGGGACTTCACCCAGAAGTCTTCCACATGATTATAAACCGTTGGGAAAAACTCGACAGGTATTGCGCCAGGTCAAGGGACCCTCAGGCAATAGCTGTAGACGCTCTGGTAACACCGTGGGTGTACCAGTCAGTGTATGTGTTCCCTCATCTGCCTCTCATACCCAAGGTTCTGAGATTGATAAGATGGAGAGGAGTAAGCACTATATTCGTGGCTCCGGAGTGGCCAAGAAGGACTTGGTAACCGGAACTTCAAAAGATGCTCACGGAGGATCCGTGGCCTCTACCTCTAAGAAGGGACCTGCTTCAGCACGGACCCTGTCTGTTCCAAGACTTACCGTGACTGCGTTTGACGGCATGGCGGTTGAACGCCGGATCCTGAAGGAAAAAAAAGGCATTCCGGATGAAGTCATCCCTATCCTGATCAAAGCCAGGAAGGATGTAACCGCAAAACATTATCACCGCATTTGGCGAAAATATGTTGCGTGGTGCGAGGCCAGTAAGGCCCGACGGAGGAAATTCAACTGGGTCGATTCCTACATTTCCTGCAAACAGGAGTGTCTATGGGCCTGAAATTGGGGTCCATTAAGGTTCAAATTTCGGCCCTGTCAATTTTCTTCCAAAAAGAACTAGCTTCAGTCCCTGAAGTTCAGATGTTGTAAAAGGGGTACTGCATATACAGCCTCCTTTTGTGCCTCCAGTGGCACATTGGGATCTCAATGTAGTTTTTGGGTTCCAAAAAAGTCACATTGGTTTGAACCACTTAAATCTGTGGAGTTAAAATATCTCACATGGAAAGTGGTCATGCTGTTGGCCCTGGCCTGGGCCAGGCGCGTGTCAGAATTGGCGGCTTTATCCTGTAAAAGCCCTTATCTGATTTTCCATTCGGACAGGGCGGAATTGAGGACTCGTCCTCAGTTTCTCCCTAAGGTGGTTTTCAGCGTTTCACCTGAACCAACCTATTGTGGTGCCTGCGGCTACTAGGGACTTGGAGGACTCCAAGTTGCTAGACGTTGTCAGAGCCCTGAAAATATATGTTTCCAGGACGGCTGGAGTCAGAAAATCTGACTCGCTGTTTATCCTGTATGCACCCAACAAGCTGGGTGCTCCTGCTTCTAAGCAGACTATTGCTCGTTGGATTTGTAGTACAATTCAGCTTGCACATTCTGTGGCAGGCCTGCCACAGCCAAAAATCTGTAAATGCCCACTCCACAAGGAAGATGGGCTCATCTTGGGCGGCTGCCCGAGGGGTCTCGGCTTTACAACTTTGCCGAGCAGCTACTTGGTCAGGAGCAAATACGTTTGTAAAATTCTACAAAATTGATACCCTGGCTGAGGAGGACCTGGAGTTCTCTCATTTGGTGCTGCAGAGTCATCCGCACTCTCCCGCCCGTTTGGGAGCTTTGGTATAATCCCCATGGTCCTTTCGGAGTTCCCAGCATCCACTAGGACGTCAGAGAAAATAAGAATTTACTTACCGATAGTTCTATTTCTCATAGTCCGTAGTGGATGCTGGGCGCCCATCCCAAGTGCGGATTGTCTGCAATACTTGTACATAGTTACAAAAATCGGGTTATTATTGTTGTGAGCCATCTTTTCAGAGGCTCCTCTGTTATCATGCTGTTAACTGGGTTCAGATCACAGGTTGTACGGTGTGATTGGTGTGGCTGGTATGAGTCTTACCCGGGATTCAAAATCCTTCCTTATTGTGTACACTCGTCCGGGCACAGTATCCTAACTGAGGCTTGGAGGAGGGTCATGGGGGGAGGAGCCAGTGCACACCAGCTAGTCCTAAAGCTTTTACTTTTGTGCCCAGTCTCCTGCGGAGCCGCTATTCCCCATGGTCCTTTCGGAGTTCCCAGCATCCACTACGGACTATGAGAAATAGAATTATCGGTAAGTAAATTCTTATTTGTTATGTTTTTTTCAAAAATCATCCAGATCCAAAACCAAAACCAAAACACGGAAGGGTGGTTTGGGCAAAACCAATCCAGATCCAAAACACGAGCATGGAACCAAAACCAAAACCAAAACACAAGACACGAAAAGTGCCCGCCACACATCTCTAGTGTTAAGCTGATCCAGTAGGTCTCCCAATATCTTGCACATACATGCATACTGGTTATCTGTCGGGCAGTGCTGCTGATCTGAAAAAAAGTTTGGGTTAACTAGAGGAAGGAGAGTGCTACCGAGTACAGACATTATGAAACACTCCTTGCTACTTGTGCCTGATCCACTGAAATGACTCTAGCAGCCAGACTAAGCAGAGCATTGGTGGGCACAGAAAACAATAACAGAAATGCTAGACCCCCTCAGGGAAATCTTTATGGGTCCAGATTTTCCATTGAATATATTATTCCCTCCAAAACTTCTGTGGGGAAGTTTCCTTTTCGTTTCAAACAGGATACAATAGATTCTATTTCTGTTTTGCAAGTACTGCTTTATGTTGATGTCCTTTCGGGTACAGTTAAGCATTAGCAAAATAAAAAAGGAATACATCAAAAAATAACTTTCCTCTCACACCCCAAAAAATGAACGATGTTCTGTCATTTTGTACAGGTGCTGTAGCAGATAGTAGGAGTAAAGAAGTTTGAGCAGGTCAGTAAGTTACTCTGCAATGTATCTTGTGTTTTATCTACTAAAAAAAAAAGAAAGAGAAAAGACTTGAGCACTCGAAACGTTTAGCTTTTTATAGTTAGAATTGTTGATCACATTAACAAAATGTCAACTGCAGTTTATACTGAATATAATTATATCTGAAGCATAAATGTTGCTTTATCTCATACAAATGTATACTTTACTCAAAATTCTGCTAAACTGTGTGATTGGCTTGATTACTTACATTCTTCAGTGATGACTAATGTCATGCTATGATTACATTCAACTTTATAGTGCTGGATAACAGGAAGAATATTTGACTTTTTAACCACACTTACCACATGACAAGATTTTTGTAAGTTCCATGAGGAAAAACCTATAAATCTACTTGCAAAGATGGAACAAGTAAAACCTGTGCCTGTAATCATCAGTGCCATAATTAAGACACTCAGGGCAGATTTACTAACAACTGATATTCCTGTGATCAGTCGCTACTACTTAAGAGCTGGTTGGTTGGAGCTCTATTTAAGATTGGTAACGAGTGATAACATTAATATATTAGTCGTTATTTCTACCTGCCCCTTAAGATGAAATAAATGAACTTCTGGCTCACTTTTCCCTTCCCCTCTGCCATCCTTAAAGCCTCAGATTCCCAGCAGATAGTTATAATCTACAGCAGGATACTTTGCAGTACCGGATGAGGGTTGAAATGATGCAGGGATTGGCTTGATGGTAAACACAGAGATGTGAAGATATACTATATTGATAGAAGGCTGATTTGCAGGAAAGCAAAGAAGAACATATTTAATAAAAATTGACAGCAGAGGAGCCTACAATAAAAGAGAAAATAGGTGGTTGTTTACATATTCTTATATGTCAACATGTAAGGAAAAATTGGGGGAAGAGATGTGTTCTAAATTTTCGTATCAATTTTGACAATATATAACCATAAATTTCAGGGCCGTCTTAGTAGCAGTGTAGGCCCCTGGGCAAAGCAATGCACTGGGGCCCCCAACCATCCACCAGCAGTAGGGGTGAGAGTGCTATGAGCAGCAGCTTTTATGTCCCGTGGCCGGTAGGGGGTGTTCAATCCATCAACGAAAATATAAAACTGCATACCAGGCATGTGGAGCTGGGGCAGGGACCACTTGCTGGAAGGCTGATATCTCTGGTTCTGGGCATAGGAGAGACAAGCTGCCAGTGTCCACCAAAAGGGGAGAGTCCTAGCTTTGGGAGTATACACTCAGAAAAACTCTGAAGTCACACAGAACCTGACATATCTGACTGTTAAGAGCAATTAACAGGCTCAGATGGGGACCACTGCTTTGAAGTTGAATATCTCCGATTCCCTAGGGCCGATTTTCAAAAATCTGGTACCCCTGGAAAAAGGGGATCCTCATATATCAGCCTAGGCCCCTTATACTCCCGGTACCCTTGGGCTACTGCCCATTGAGCCCATACGAAAAGACGGCCCTGAGAAAGGTGCTCCATAAGAGTAACTATAGTTTATGTAGAGGATAGGAAAGCACTGTCTAAAAATAACCTTTAATAGATATATTTTTTTTATTAAAAAAACTATATAATAATATTAAAAAATTCTGAACAAAACACAAAATTATAAAAAGCTAATGATAAAAGGCCTTATTCATAGGTGGACACAGACCCTGCATCTGCATACGCAGCCATTTTTCGGGCATCTGCGCACATGCAGCAGCTACAGTGCGCATGCGCGGCTCTTCATTGTGTGATCGCATCCCGGAAGCATGAGATCGCATAGTGATTAACAGGCGTTGGGCATCCGTGATCGGCAACACAGTGTTGGAGGGAGGAGAGCAGGAAACTCTGGCATGTCCGGCAGTACGGATGGTGTAATGGTTAGCATTACTGCCTCACAGCACTGAGGTCATGCGTTCGATTCCCACCGTGGCCCTAACTGTGTGGAGTTTGTATATTCTCCCCGTAATTGCATAGGTTTCCTCCGGGTACTCCGGTTTCCTCCCACAATCCAAAAATATACTGGTAGGTTAATTGGTTCCCAACAAAATTAACACTGGTGTGAATGTGTCTGTATTTACATGTGGTAGGGAATATGGATTGTAAGATCCACTGGGGCAGGGACTGATGTGAATGGGCAAATATTCTCTGTAAAGCACTGCGGAATATGTGTGCGCTATATAAGTACCTGGTAATAATAATGTCAGGGTTACTTTGGGGGCAGCCCGATGACGTCACCTGTGTTTCCTGCCAGACCGCCTGCATATGCAGCCATATTGCGTAGTCAAGGGTCAACCTCTATTTGAGGTTTTTATTATTATTATTATTATTTTTAGCATTTATTTATATGGCGCCACATGGGATCCGCAGCGCCCAATTACAGAGTACACAAATAAGCAAAACATGTGTTATGCACACCAGTGCCTGCAGGAATGTACTGGTGTTTGAACTGTTATGCACACCAGTGCCTGCAGGAATGTACTGGTGTCTGAACAGAGAGGGATGCAAAACAAATGAACTCACAGACAGACTGGGAAATATGACATAACGTACACAGAAGGTGATAGGGTAACAAAACCAACACAGAGTGAACAGAGAAGCCCAGAGGCTAAGAAACTGGGTGTCTCCCTAGTATTAGAAATGCTCAGATGGAAAAAGCAAGATGTTGTGTTTTAATACGTAGAGAACCCGAAATGCTGTTGCTAAGGGCAACAGCAAAACCCTAAAGGGTTACCAACGGGTGTGGCAGTAAACTCCTTGGTCAGAGATGGAATAATAGACACAAGGAGAGTCTCCACAATCCTAATTCTCACTTGCAGGGCCCAGGTACAGCTTACTGCCACTAAACTGACACATGGACACCCTGCACAGTGAGAGAGGATTAAGCAGGCAGGTCTGAAAGTACAGCCACAAACCTGCTGGGTTCACAGAATATCAAAAGAACCTCAGCAGGCTAAACGACTGACTCCAGTCTTACTGCTAGGTCTGGATTGGCAGAGTGTAGTACCAAATCCCCAGGCCTATTTGCAGTAAGCAACAACAAATACAAAGCTACACAGTACTGGCTAACTTTCAGGAACTGACTAACCAACAAAGATTCAGCAGCATCTGCTTAACCTGAGAAGAGGCCTTATAAAGCAGGTGCTGTCCACGCCCCCCTCAGACCTCACAGACTGTGAGCACAAAAACCAGCACCGGATCCCCTGCCTGTAACCACTGCACAGCAAAAGACCCGAACCGGAGTATCAGCTGCGCTCAGGTTACTCCGCTAGCACTTGTCTCCCGGTTGCCATGACGACGTGGCAGCACAGGGCAGGAGATCCTAACAGTACCCCCCCTCTGACGAGGGGTTAAAGAACCCCTACCACCGGGTTTATCGGGGAACTGCGAGAAGAAAGAGCGTATCAGTCTGGGGGCATGAAGATCACAACTGCGCACCCACGACCGCTCCTCCGGGCCATACCCCTTCCAGTGCACCAAAAATGACAGCCGACCCCGAACCATCTTGGAGTCAAGAATCCTTTCAACAACAAACTCCCTCTGGCCACGTATCAGAAGAGGGGAAGGTCTTCCTCTGGAAGAAGGATTACTAATCGCCCGTTTTAAAAGGGAACAATGAAATGTTTTATTGATACCCAAAGAACGGGGCAGATCTAACTGAAATGCCACCGGATTGATAACCCTGGTGATCTTATAAGGGCCGATGAACCGGGGGCCTAACTTATGAGATGGCTGTCTCAACTTCAAATTCTTGGTAGACAACCAGACGAAGTCTCCTAATTTGAAGCTGCAGGGTCTTTTCCGCTTATCAAAAACCCTTTTGGTCACTAATGACACAGACACAAGGGCTTTCTTCACTTTCCTCCAAATACCTCTAAGGACCGAAACGACAGAGGAACCACCAGGCGTGGAGTCCAGGGGGTCAAAAGAATTGGCCTTAGGATGATGCCCATACACACAAAGGAAGGGAGAGATCCCTGTAGCAGAGTGAGCCGCGTTGTTATAGGCAAACTCCGCCATTGACAGATGAGCAACCCAGTCAGTCTGACACTTGGAGACATAACACCTGAGGAACTGCTCCAAGGACTGGTTCACCCTTTCAGTCTGCCCATTAGACTGCGGATGGTAGCCTGACGACAAGCTGACAGAAATCTGGAGATCGGAACAAAATGCCCTCCAGAATTTGGCCACAAACTGGGATCCGCGGTCAGAGACCACATCAAGTGGCAACCGGTGGAGACGCACAACATGCAGCATAAATAATTCAGACAGGCGTCTGGCCGATGGCAGCCCAACCAGTGGAACGAAGTGCGCCATCTTCGAAAACCTGTCAACGACAACCCAGATGGCTGTCATCCCCGAGGATTTGGGCAAGTCCACAACAAAATCCATTGAAATGTGGGTCCATGGCTTAGATGGAATAGAGAGTGGATGTAATGGGCCAACAGGAACCCCTCTAGGAGTCTTATTTCGGGCACAGATGTCACATGCCCGAACCCACTGATCCACATCCTTAGCCACCGAGGGCCACCACACCGCCCTAGATAGCAACTCCCGAGTTCTGGCAATACCCGGGTGACCTGCCGACTTCTTGGCATGGAATTCCAGGAACACTCGCTGTCTTAACCTAGGAGGCACAAACAAAAGACCTACCGGAAGGTCTGGAGGAGCCTGCTCCTGTGCTCTAAGGACTAATGACAAGAGGTCCTGGGTAATGCCCACTTTAATACATGATGGGGACACAATGGGCAACGGCTCCTCGGTGGTCTCCTGGATTGGAGCAAAACTCCGCGAGAGCGCATCAGCCTTGATGTTTTTTGACCCAGGGCGATATGTTATCAAAAAATTAAAGCGAGCAAAAAACAAAGCCCATCGTGCCTGCCTGGCATTGAGACGCTTCGCTGACTCTAAATATGCCAAATTCTTATGGTCGGTGAGAATTGAGACTACAAACTTAGCCCCCTCAAGCCAGTGTCTCCACTCCTCGAGTGCATCCTTAATAGCCAACAATTCCCGGTTACCCACGTCATAATTCATCTCGGCAGGCGAAAATTTACGGGAAAAGTAAGCACATGGATGAAGGCTATTATCAGACACTCCCATCTGAGAGAGCACTGCCCCAATACCCATCTCAGAGGCATCCACCTCCACCACAAAAGGACGCTCTGGATCTGGGTGTCACAGCACCTTGGCCGAGACAAATGCCCTTTTGAGACGGGCAAAAGCCGCTTTGGCCTCACGAGACCAGTGAGCAACATCCGCCCCTTTCTTAGTGAGTGCCACCAAGGGCGCCACTATAGACGAAAATCCAGCGATAAATCGTCTATAAAAATTTGCAAAGCCCAGGAAACGCTGAAGCGCCTTCAAACTAGTGGGCTGCACCCAATCCAGGACTGCCTGTACCTTGGAACCCTCCATTTGGAAACCTTCTGGGGAGATAATATATCCTAGAAATGCGATTTGCTGAACTTCAAATTCGCACTTCTCCAGCTTCGCCCCAAGCCGGTGGTCTCTGAGTTTCTGGAGGACTAAGCGTACATGCTTCCGATGTTCCTCCAGGGAATGGGAGAAGATTAGGATGTCATCTAAGTATACAACTAAGAATCTATCCAAATATTCCCTGAGCACATCGTTCATGAAATCCTGGAAGACTGCCGGGGCATTACAGAGCCCAAAAGGCATCACCAAATATTCATAATGCCCTGAGTGGGTATTAAAGGCAGTCTTCCATTCATCCCCCTCTCTTATTCGGATTAGATTGTACGCACCGCGTAGGTCAATCTTAGAAAAAATGGTGGCAGTACGAAGCTGGTCAAACAAGACCGAAATGAGAGGCAGTGGGTATGAGTTTTTAATCGTGATACGGTTCAATTCCCTGAAGTCGATGCAGGGTCGCAATGAACCGTCCTTTTTACCCACGAAGAAGAACCCCGACCCAACTGGAGACTGTGAAGGTCTGATAAATCCTTTAGCCAAGTTCTCCTGAATGTACTCTGCCATAGCCTGAGTCTCAGGACGTGACAGGGAGTACAACCTGCTCTTGGGAAGCTTAGCATTCGGCAACAAATCAATGGCACAGTCATAGGGGCGATGGGGAGGTAGTACCTCTGCAACTTTTTTGGAGAACACGTCCGCAAAATCTGCATAACACCCTGGCAATCCTGGCAAACTTAGCTGCGAGAGCCTGACTGGAAGGCTCAAGCAACTCCTGAAACAATCAGTACCCCAACTAAGAATCTCCCCAGAGACCCAGTCAAATTGAGGATTGTGGGCCCTTAACCAGGGTAACCCCAACACCAATGGGGCAAATGTACAGACAGTCACATAAAAGGACAATTTTTCAGAGTGTGTGGCTCCAATAAACAAAGAAATCTGGCTAGTGCAAGAGGTAATTTTACCCTGGGATAATGGTTCCCCATTTAACCCACAAATCTCAATTTCCGACGCCAAGGGTACTAAGGAAACAGAGTGTTTCAGGGCGAATTGGCGGTCCATAAAAACCCCGTCGGCCCCACTGTCCACAAAGGCCCCAGTCTTGACAGTTTGACCGAGGATCTTCAAGGTCACCGGAATGATAAAAGTCTTCTTGGGAAATTCTGACTTCTGGCCTGACAGGATATTTCCCATCACCCTCAGGCCCTGAAGTTTTCCGGCTTTTCTGGGCATGATACTACCACATGACCCTTATTCCCACAGTACAAACACAACCCCTGCTGTCTCCTCCGCGTCTTCTCACGCGAGGAGAGGCGGGTAGCCCCAATCTGCATAGGCTCCTCGGAAAATTCCTCAGAGTCTGAGGTTCCCTCGGGAAAGAAGGAAACCTCGGTCTCCCTTTCAAGCCTACGCTCTCTCAGCCGTCTATCCACCCGGATGAATAACTGCATGAGCTGATCCAAGCTATCAGGCAAGGGATATTGTACCAGTTGGTCTTTTATCTGGTTAGAAAGACCTCTTCGGTACTGGTGTCTCAGGGCTGGGTCATTCCACTGGGTATCATGGGCCAACCTCCAAAACTCCGTACAGTAAACCTCAACTGGCCTTCGCCCTTGCTTAAGGATCGAAATCTGAGCCTCGGCTGAGGCCGTCTTGTCAGGGTCATCATACAACATGCCCAGTGCCGTAAAAAAAGCATCAACACTTTTAAGCGACGGACAGTCAGGCTGCAACCCATATGCCCAGACCTGTGGGTCTCCTTGTAGCAAGGAAATCACTATGCCCACCCGCTGAATCTCTGACCCAGAAGACTGAGGCCTAAGCTGGAAATATAACTTGCAGCTCTCCTTGAAACAAAAGAACTGCGAGCGATCTACAGAAAAACGATCCGGAAGATTTACTTTCGGCTCCTTAACCCCTGAAGGTGCTGCTGCTGCGGGAGCTCCGCCAGCGGCCTGGGAGGTGTGCATTTTAATGGACAAATCATTAAATTGACGAGTCAGGACCTGCACCTGATCGACCACCTGTTGCAACGTATTTTGAGGGGTATGCTCCATATTCCCACAAAATTTCAACAGGAGTATTGAGGCTGCTGAATATGTTATGCACACCAGTGCCTGCAGGAATGTACTGGTGTTTGAACTATTATGCACACCAGTGCCTGCAGGAATGTACTGGTGTCTGAACAGAGAGGGATGCAAAACAAATGAACTCACAGACAGACTGGGAAATATGACATAACGTACACAGAAGGTGATAGGGTAACAAAACCAACACAGAGTGAACAGAGAAGCCCAGAGGCTAAGAAACTGGGTGTCTCCCTAGTATTAGAAATGCTCAGATGGAAAAAGCAAGATGTTGTGTTTTAATACGTAGAGAACCCGAAATGCTGTTGCTAAGGGCAACAGCAAAACCCTAAAGGGTTACCAACGGGTGTGGCAGTAAACTCCTTGGTCAGAGATGGAATAATAGACACAAGGAGAGTCTCCACAATCCTAATTCTCACTTGCAGGGCCCAGGTACAGCTTACTGCCACTAAACTGACACATGGACACCCTGCACAGTGAGAGAGGATTAAGCAGGCAGGTCTGAAAGTACAGCCACAAACCTGCTGGGTTCACAGAATATCAAAAGAACCTCAGCAGGCTAAACGACTGACTCCAGTCTTACTGCTAGGTCTGGATTGGCAGAGTGTAGTACCAAATCCCCAGGCCTATTTGCAGTAAGCAACAACAAATACAAAGCTACACAGTACTGGCTAACTTTCAGGAACTGACTAACCAACAAAGATTCAGCAGCATCTGCTTAACCTGAGAAGAGGCCTTATAAAGCAGGTGCTGTCCACGCCCCCCTCAGACCTCACAGACTGTGAGCACAAAAACCAGCACCGGATCCCCTGCCTGTAACCACTGCACAGCAAAAGACCCGAACCGGAGTATCAGCTGCGCTCAGGTTACTCCGCTAGCACTTGTCTCCCGGTTGCCATGACGACGTGGCAGCACAGGGCAGGAGATCCTAACAACATGAAGACAGTGAGTTACAGTTTAAAACAATATAGGACAAGTACAGGGTATATAAACATTGCTGCGTCAGTAAACAGGACTGAAATAAGCATCAGGGTGGCAGAAAACCGAGGGATTTGGTGCCATCAAAGGGAGTATTAAAAAGAAGATAGGTTAAGTACGAGACGTAAAAGCACATGAAGGAAGAGAACCCTGCTCGTGAGAGCTAACATGTGATGTATCCGCATGTTACGTAATGTCACTTTAAGATATGCTCACCCGCCTGGCCTGCACTATGCTATTGCATAGGCATCTAACCCGCGGAGAAAGATGACAAGTTCTGCCTGTACACTTCACCCCATATCTTGCTTGCATGCGTCCACAATACTGCTATTGGGGAGAAACCAGGGGCTACACTTGTGGAGTTCGTAAATTCAGAAGTATAGCAGCAGCCTCCGTTTGAGCTGAGCAGGGCAGTGCTGGGTAGACAGGGTCCCATGTGGGGAGGGAAAGCGCAGCCACGTTGAGAGGTTGGTAGTCTGCTGGTGTAGGTCCGGACTGGTGGATAATTTTAGTGCCTTTACTAGTTTCTCCGTTGATTTGAATAACGGTTTCTTCAGAAGGAATATGAAACAAAGTCCCACAGTGTCAAGTATTTATTCACTGCAGCAACCAATGGAAATCAGTACCTGATTATCATTTCCAGGTGTGAAGGAACATGTGAGGAAACAAGTGTATGGGTACAATCATAGGCGTGCGCAGCACATTTTATTAGGGGGTGCACGATTGGAGTGGCGTGTCTAGCACTGCCTACTGGGCTATAATATATATCTATATATCTATCTATCTATCTATCTATATATATTTCTCTATCGTCCTAAGTGGATGCTGGGGTTCCTGAAAGGACCATGGGGAATAGCGGCTCCGCAGGAGACAGGGCACAAAAGTAAAGCTTTTACAGGTCAGGTGGTGTGTACTGGCTCCTCCCCCTATGACCCTCCTCCAGACTCCAGTTAGATTTTTGTGCCCGGCCGAGAAGGGTGCTATTCTAGGTGGCTCTCATAAAGAGCTGCTTAGAGAGTTTAGCTTAGGTTTTTTTATTTTACAGTGATTCCTGCTGGCAACAGGATCACTGCAACGAGGGACAGAGGGGAGAAGAAGTGAACTCACCTGCGTGCAGGATGGATTGGCTTCTTGGCTACTGGACATGAAGCTCCAGAGGGACGATCACAGGTACAGCCTGGATGGTCACCGGAGCCACGCCGCCGGCCCCCTCACAGATGCTGAAGCAAGAAGAGGTCCAGAATCGGCGGCTGAAGACTCCTGCAGTCTTCTTAAGGTAGCGCACAGCACTGCAGCTGTGCGCCATTTTCCTCTCAGCACACTTCACACGGCAGTCACTGAGGGTGCAGGGCGCTGGGAGGGGGGCGCCCTGGGAGGCAAATGAAAACCTTTAAAAAGGCTAAAAATACCTCACATATAGCCCCAGAGGCTATATGGAGATATTTACCCCTGCCTAAATGTACTAAATAGCGGGAGACGAGCCCGCCGGAAAAGGGGCGGGGCCTATCTCCTCAGCACACGGCGCCATTTTCTGTCACAGCTCCGCTGGTCAGGAAGGCTCCCAGGTCTCTCCCCTGCACTGCACTACAGAAACAGGGTATAACAGAGAGGGGGGGCAAAATAAATGGCAATATATCAATATAAAAGCAGCTATAAGGGAGCACTTAATCATAAGGCTATCCCTGTCATATATAGCGTTTTTTGGTGTGTGCTGGCAGACTCTCCCTCTGTCTCCCCAAAGGGCTAGTGGGTCCTGTCTTCGTATAGAGCATTCCCTGTGTGTCTGCTGTGTGTCGGTACGTGTGTGTCGACATGTATGAGGACGTTATTGGTGTGGAGGCGGAGCAATTGCCAAATATGAGGATGTCACCTCCTAGGGGGTCGACACCAGAATGGATGCCTTTATTTGTGGAATTACGGGATAGCGTCAACTCGCTTAAGCAGTCGTTTGCCGACATGAGGCGGCCGGACACTCAATTAGTGCCTGTCCAGGTGCCTCAAACACCGTCAGGGGCTGTAAAACGCCCCTTGCCTCAGTCGGTCGACACAGACCCAGACACAGGCACTGATTCCGGTGGTGAAGGTGACGAATCAACCGTATTTTCCAGTAGGGCCACACGTTATATGATTTTGGCAATAAAGGAGATGTTACATTTAGCTGATACTACAGGTACCACTAAACAGGGTATTATGTGGGGTGTGAAAAAACTACCAGTAGTTTTTACCGAATCAGAAGAATTAAATGACGTGTGTGATGAAGCGTGGGGTGCCCCGATAAAAAACTGCTAATTTCAAAGAAGTTATTGGCTTTATACCCTTTCCCGCCAGAGGTTAGGGAGCGCTGGGAAACACCTCCTAGGGTGGACAAAGCGCTAACACGCTTATCAAAACAAGTGGCGTTACCCTCTCCTGAGACGGCCGCACTTAAAGATCCATCAGATAGGAGGATGGAAAATATCCAAAAAGGTATATACACACATGCAGGTGTTATACTACGACCAGCTATTGCGACTGCCTGGATGTGCAGTGCTGGGGTAGTTTGGTCAGAGTCCCTGATCGAAAATATTGATACCCTGGACGGGGACAATATTTTACTGTCGTTAGAACAAATAAAGGATGCATTTCTTTATATGCGTGATGCACAGAGAGATATCTGCACACTGGCATCACGGGTAAGTGCTATGTCCATTTCGGCCAGAAGAGCTTTATGGACACGACAGTGGACAGGCGATGCGTAGAGGAGTTATTTGGGGTCGGTCTATCGGATTTGGTGGCCACGGCTACGGCCGGGAAATCCACCTTTCTACCTCAAGTCACTCCCCAACAGAAAAAGGCACCGACTTTTCAACCGCAGCCTTTTCGTTCCTTTAAAAATAAGAGAGCAAAGGGCTATTCATATCTGCCACGAGGCAGAGGACGAGGGAAGAGACAGCAACAGGCAGCTCCTTCCCAGGAACAGAAGCCCTCCCCGGCTTCTACAAAAGCCTCAGCATGACGCTGGGGCTTCGCAAGCGGACTTGGGGGCGGTAGGCGGTCGTCTCAAAAATTACAGCGCGCAGTGGGCTCACTCGCAGGTAAATCCCTGGATCCTGCAGATAATATCTCAGGGGTACAGGTTGAAATTAGAGACAGAGCCACCTCGCCGTTTCCTGAAGTCGGCTTTACCAACGTCCCCCTCAGAAAGGGAGACGGTTTTGGAAGCCATTCACAAGCTGTATTCTCAGCAGGTGATAGTCAAGGTACCTCTTCTACAACAAGGGAAGGGGTATTATTCCACTCTTTTTGTGGTACCGAAGCCGGATGGCTCGGTAAGGCCTATTCTAAATCTGAAGTCCTTGAACCTGTACATAAAGAAGTTCAAGTTCAAGATGGAGTCACTCAGAGCAGTGATAGCGAACCTGGAAGAAGGGGACTTTATGGTATCCTTGGACATCAAGGATGCGTATCTCCACGTTCCAATTACCCCTCACACCAGGGGTACCTCAGGTTCGTTGTACAAAACTGTCACTATCAGTTTCAGACGCTGCCGTTTGGTTTGTCCACGGCACCTCGGGTCTTTACAAAGGTAATGGCCGAGATAATATTTCTTCTTCGAAGAAAAGGCGTATTAATTATCCCATACTTGGACGATCTCCTAATAAGGACAAGGTCCAGAGAACAGCTAGAGATGGGTTTAGCACTATCTCAAGAGGTGCTAAAGCAGCACGGATGGATTCTGAATATTCCAAAATCCCAATTAATGCCGACAACTCGTCTGCTGTTCCTGGGGATGATTCTGGACACAGTTCAGAAAAAGGTTTTTCTTCCCGAAGAAAAAGCCAAGGAGTTATCTGACCTGGTCAGGAACCTCCTAAAACCAGGAAAGGTGTCTGTACATCAATGCACAAGAGTCCTGGGAAAAAATGGTAGCTTCTTACGAAGCAATCCCTTTCGGCAGATTCCATGCAAAGGGATCTGTTGGACAAATGGTCAGGGTCGCATCTTCAGATGCACCTGCGGATAACCCTGTCGCCGAGGACAAGGGTATCCCTTCTGTGGTGGTTGCAGGAGGCTCATCTATTGGAGGGCCGCAGATTCGGCATGCAGGATTGGATCCTGGTGACCACGGATGCCAGCCTGAGAGGCTGGGGAGCAGTCACACAGGGAAGAAATTTCCAGGGAGTGTGGTCGAGCCTGAAAAAGTCTCTTCACATAAGCATTCTGGAACTAAGAGCAATCTACAATGCTCTAAGCCAGGCGGAACCTCTGCTTCAAGGAAGACCGGTGTTGATCCAGTCGGACAACATCACGGCAGTCGCCCATGTAAACAGACAGGGCGGCACAAGAAACAGAATGGCCGAAGCTGCCAGGATCCTTCGCTGGGCGGAGAATCACGTGATAGCACTGTCAGCAGTATTCATCCCGGGCGTGGACAACTGGGAAGCAGACTTCCTCAGCAGACACGACCTTCACCCGGGAGAGTGGGTACTTCATCCAGAAGTTTTCCACATGCTATTAAACCGTTGGGTAAAACCAATGGTGGACATGATGGCGTCTTGCCTCAACAAGACACTGGACAGTTATTGCGCCAGGTCAAGAGATCCGCAGGCAATAGCTGTGGACGCGTTGGTAACACTTTGGGTGTACCAGTCCGTATATGTGTTTCCTCCTCTGCCTCTCATACCAAAGGTATTGAGGATTATACGGCAAAGAGGAGTAAGACTAGTGGCTCCGGATTGGCCAAGAAGGACTTGGTACCCGGAACTTCAAGAGATGGTCACGGACGATCCGTGGCCTCTACTTCTGAGAAGGGACCTGCTTCAGCAGGGTCCTTGTCTTTTTCAAGACTTACCGCGGCTGCGTTTGACGGCATGGCGTTTGAATGCCAGATCCTAAAAGGAAAAGGCATTCCAGAAGAAGTCATTCCTACCTTGATAAAGGCAAGGAAGGAAGTCACCGCGAAGCATTATCGCCGTATTTGGCGAAAATATGTTGCGTGGTGCGAGCAGCGGAGTGCTCCGATGGAGGAATTTCAACTGGGTCGTTTTCCTACATTTCCTGCAATCAGGATTGTCTATGGGTCTCAAATTGGGATCTATTAAGGTTCAAATTTCGGCCCTATCAATATTCTTCCAAAAAGAATTGGCCTCAGTCCCTGAGGTCCAGATTTTTATCAAAGGAGTACTGCATATACAGCCTCCTGTGGTGCCTAAGGTGGCACCGTGGGATCTAAATGTAGTTTTAGATTTCCTCAAATCCAATTGGTTTGAACCACTAAAGAATGTGGATTTGAAATATCTCACATGGAAAGTGACTATGTTACTGGCCCTGGCTTCGGCCGGGAGAGTATCTGAACTGGCGGCTTTGTTTTATAAAAGCCCTTATTTAATTTTCCATTCGACATAGGGCAGAGCTGCGGACGCGTCCGCATTTTCTCCCTAAGGTGGTATCAGCGTTTCACCTGAACCAGCCTATTGTAGTGCCTGCGGCTACAGACGACTTGAAGGACTCCAAGTTGTTGGACGTTGTCAGAGCCTTAAAAATATACATTTAAAGGACGGCTGGAGTCAGAAAATCTGACTCGCTGTTTATACTGTATGCACCCAACAAGTTGGGTGCACCTGCTTCTAAGCAGTCGATTGCTCGTTGGATTTGTAACAAAATTCAACTTGTACATTCTGTGGCAGGCCTGCCACAGCCTAAATCTGTTAAGGCCCATTCCGCAAGGAAGGTGGGCTCATCTTGGGCGGCTGCCCGAGGGGTCTCGGCATTACAACTCTGCCGAGCAGCTACGTGGTCAGGGGAGAACACGTTTGTAAATTTTTACAAATTTGATACCCTGGCAAAGGAGGACCTGGAGTTCTCTCATTCGGTGCTGCAGAGTCATCCGCACTCTCCCGCCCGTTTGGGAGCTTTGGTATAATCCCCATGGTCCTTTCAGGAACCCCAGCATCCACTTAGGACGATAGAGAAAATAAGAATTTACTTACCGATAATTCTATTTCTCGGAGTCCGTAGTGGATGCTGGGCGCCCATCCCAAGTGCGGATTATCTGCAATACTTGTACATAGTTATTGTTAACTAATTCGGGTTATTGTTTAGGAAGCCATCTTTCAGAGGCTCCTCTGTTATCATACTGTTAACCTGGTTTAGATCACAAGTTGTACGGTGTGATTGGTGTGGCTGGTATGAGTCTTACCCGGGATTCAAAATCCTCCCTTATTGTGTACGCTCGTCCGGGCACAGTACCTAACTGGAGTCTGGAGGAGGGTCATAGGGGGAGGAGCCAGTACACACCACCTGACCTGTAAAAGCTTTACTTTTGTGCCCTGTCTCC